>NW_006792736.1:580286-598754 GCF_000442215.2 Lipotes vexillifer
TAAATTGGGAATTTGGGATTAACAGATACACACTACTATACATAAAATAAACAACAAGGACCTACTCTATAGCACAGGGAACTATATTCAATATCTTGTAATAACCTATAATGGAACAGAATCTGAAAAAGAATATATATATATTGTGTGTGTCTGTGTGTGTGTGTGTGTGTGTGTGTGTATATATATATATATATATATATATATATATATATATAACTGAATCACTGTACTCCTGTACACCTGAATCACTGTAAATCAACTATACTTCAATTTAAAAAAGAATGTATTTATGATTGTGATATTTCATGAAAGAATACAGCTGCATTGACTGCAGAGCAATGAAAATATGCCTATTGAATAAACATTTCACTACAGAGGCTTCCAGGAACCTGATTCAACAGAGAATCCACCAAATGCCCACTTCACTTTTCTCTCAGCATTTGCTTCCCCAGTGCATGAGCATCAAAGTGTTTCATAAAACAAATTATCAGAAAAGCTAAATCTCTTTCAAGTATATTTTCCTAGTTTTTATAAAACAAGCAAAGGCTCTGTTCAGTCTTTCAGGAAAGACTGGCGGTTTCCAGTGACTATGCTTAAAACAGTCATTTCATTATGGAAATGAAACTTCAGGGAGTGTGACTAACAAGCCATGAAAGTACTCGGCTGCACCTCCTGCCTGTGATTTCCACCAAGGTGTGATTACTATGCCTCCATCAAGCACTTTTAAATTAAGAGTGTGTGGTGGGTTGAGAAGAAAAATTATGCCATTCACAAATGCTCACACATTATATGTAACTTTTACACACCAAAACAACTAGTGGAGGAAACAAAAACTAACAGAAAAACAATTATTCCAAGTCGGCCCAGAAACATTATTCCTGTTTCTAAAATACTACCACCCAAAGTGTAAGGTGCAACCATTCTACCCATTAGGACTGGGAACCAGGGAAACCTATTTACATAACCACTGTGTGTACCAGTCTCTAAAAGGCCCAGAATTCACCAGTATAGCCTGTTATACTTTGTCCTGCCCTATCCTCAATTTTTCATAACCTCAAATCTCATGTTCCCCAAAACCCATCCTCCTTAGGCAGAATATTATGCCCACTGGGATGTTTAAAGCCCACTCTTTGTTCCACCTCCACCTCTACCTACTACATGATTCCTCCAAATATTATTATTATCATTGTTATTGTGATTAGGTATAAAGATTTTGTCACACTACACCTGAAGCAGCACCCACCAGTCACTCCTACCCTCCTTACCCTATTCTAGTTTTCAAGCACATAACATTATCGGATTGACTTGTTTATTTTCAGGTTGTTAGTCTCCTCTGGCTGAGTGGGAACTATATTCACTTTATTTACCACTGCAACTCTAGTGCCTGGAATACTGTCAGGCTCCTAATAAGCATGCAGTAACTGTTTACTGAATGAATAAGTCTATGAATAAATAAATAGATGAATGCATGTACTTTTGGCCAAAATCAAAGAGAATTTTGGGGAGACGTGAGGTATCTAGGTTGGATAGCTCACTGGCCAAAACAAAACAAAACACATGGACACACACACATACACATACACACATTCACACACACACAGTACTGTGGAGTTCTTTCTGCCCTCTCATTGGTTTCCTTCTCTCTCCAGATTACAGGACTCCTTGTCCTGTAGCTGAATACTCCTCAGAAGTAATGAGCTAGAAGAATTACACAAGAGCAGTTAAGATACAGGCTTTGTAGAAAAGGGTACCCCTGCTGCCGAGCATCCTTTTCCTTGCTCTTTCTGGGAAAATTATTTATAGAAAATTCTACAGACATTATAGGAAATGACTATAGTTTTAAATGTGTTTGTAAATAATAGTTTAGAATAAAATACCTTTCCTTTTGCTTTTTTTTTTTTTACTATATCAAGTCACCATCACTTATTGTCTTCTTGACCTCAAACCTGCTACCATTTAAAATAAAGCCTGAAGAAATGTTAAAAAAAAAAAAAAGATACAGTCTGTGGAGTTAGAGCACCTAAGTTCAAATCTCACCTCCACAGCAAACTAGATTTGTGACCACGAGCAAGGTACTTAACCTCATTAACAAAATAAGGACGATAATAGTAGCCCGGGACATTAAGAAATAATTCAAGTCAAGCTCTGGGCACAGTGCTTGGCTACGCACTAGAAACACTCAATAAATCTTTGCTATTATTCTCCCCGCTGCCACTGTTAATGGACAGTCCAGCCCTGTGAAGGGCTGCAAGGCAGCATAAATCCTACTCCAGAGTTCCAGAACCTTCGGATGATGCCTGACATTCAGCCCCTGAGGTAACACCAAAAAGGTCAAACCAGCCTTGCACCTGAAGCAGCTTCCCACTTCTTCACTGGCCTCTGCCCTCACACCAATCTCCCCACAGTTCTAGAAAACCCCACCCCACTAACTAGCCCCATAGAATCTCAACCAGGAACACAGTCTTGGTTACTTACTTAACAGATGAAGTCAGCCAATTATTGTAACTACTCAGATTTCAAGAAAAGAACTTCCAACGTCATGGTGACTACTAACATCCACTGCCAATTATGCCATCTCACCAGCTAGTCAGGGGAGTCCTCGGAAGCCTCCAATATTCCAAGCCCCTCTTAGTTCCACCTTCAGCAGCAGATCTCCCTCTGACCTGACTTACATCCCTTCCACCCTCACACCTGTCAAGTAATTTTAGGTTCTAAAAGAATAACTATTCAAAGACTACGATCTTCCCAACTTTATCTTTCTAGTATCTGTCTCGTAGAGTAGTTAAAGAGCATGAACTCTGTGGTCAGAAATGCTAGTTCAAAACCTGGTTCTGGCACTTACCAGCTGCGTGACCTTAGACAAGTCAATAACATGCCTTCGGCTCCGGTGTCCTTAGAGATGATAATAGCAACTCATAAGGATTAAATAAAATGGCATATGTTCACATGGTGGCTAGCAAACAAAATAATTCACAAATGTTATTACTTCTACTACTACTGTTACTACTACTTAAAATAAGCCTCTTGTTAACCTCTTAAATTCTATACCTTAAATCTTTATTTCTGACCAAATTCTAAGCTTTATCGACTACTAACATCTCTTTCTCCTCAAGTCCTCCTGGAAGAATCCTATTCTTATCCAAATTCTAATTCACGAAGGAGGCTTATAATCCTGTTATGATAACTCTGTTGCCCTTCTCAGCTTCCGACCACATTCTTTCCTTTCAAGATGCTTCCAAAAAGCATTTCATGGTGATACTAGAAGTACATATTTTCATGCCCCAAACAAGTTAAAACAATACCTCTTCAGAGTCCGCCTTCAGAGGAATATCATGGAAGGGGGAAATGTAGTGACCAGCTACATTCTCTGCAAAGGAAAATAAACAAAAACACAGAATTAAAGCAATGGACTATCTTGTTCTTTAGAGCAATTATACTCTTACCCACTTTTAAATTTTAAACACGTTTTTAATGGGTTTTTTTCAAAATTAACTTTAACTCCCAATTTAAAGTTTAATTCAACTTTTAAAACTTGCTCCAATCAGATGACGAAAAGAGAAAAACAGTAGTCCCCCCTTATCTTCGGGGGATACATTCCAAGACCCCAATGGATGCCTGAAGCTGTGGATAGTAACCCTACATATGTTTTTTTTTTTCCTATACACACATACCTATGATAAAGTTTAATTTATAAATTAGGCACAGTAAGAGAATATCCGAATTGCCAGCATCCCTACTCTTGCGCTTTGGAGCCATTATTAAGGAAAATAAGGGTTACCTGAACACAAGCTCTGTGGTGCCTGGGCAGTGGGTCTGACAACCGAGATATCTACTAAGGCTGGACAAAGGTATGACTCATGCCCAAGACAGGGACGAGGCAGGACAAAACAGAACAGCACCAGATTTCATCACACTACTCAGAATAGTGCAGCACACAATTTAAAACTTATGAAATATTTACTTCTGGAATTTTCCATTTAATATTTTCAGACCACATATGACCAAGGGTAATTGAAACTGTGAAAAGCAAAACCACAGACAAGTGGGACTGCTGTACACACCAAATCAACCATACTTGAGTTGCTGAAACCATTTACTTATTCCTGTGGCTTAAACATCCAAAGCAAAATATGTCTAAATTAGACTAAAACCCCAAATATGAAAAATCTCACTTTCGAAAAGAGACTGATTAATAAGTGAAATGGACTAAAACTGATGTCAATTTTCCCAAGAGAAACCTAGCAATAGAATTCCTAATTTCTACCTACAATTTACATGAACAAAGGATTAAAGGTCCTACCGAGTTAAAAGAAACGAATCATTTGTTCCACTCAAAGTGATAAGGATGCTAATATTAAGGTAAGCTTAAAACAAAAATTTCAATAACAGAAACTATTTTGTCCTCATTGCATACTGAAATGTATATATAAAATACCTTTAAAAGTATATATTATTTATGGGCTTCCCTGGTGGCGCAGTGGTTGAGAGTCCGCCTGCCGATGCAGGGGAGGCGGGTTCGTGCCCTGGTCTGGGAGGATCCCACGTGCCGCGGAGCGGCTGGGCCCGTGAGCCATGGCCGCTGGGCCTGCGCGTCCGGAGCCTGTGCTTCGCAACGGGAAAGGCCACAACAGTGAGAGGCCCGCATAGACACTAATTCCTATTTTTAATTCAGATTTCAAGTTACCAAACCTACAAAAAAAAAAAAAAAAAAAAAAAAAAAGTATATATTATTTAAACAAAATACAATAACCCAATGCATACTTTTGTTGGAATGCATGTTTCCAAAAGCTGGGCTTAATGCAGCCATAGAAAATTTTCACTTTGCAATTTCTTAAGTCAGGGTATGTTCTACTTCTGGCCTGCTACTTCTTTGGTATAATTTTCAAATTCAAACTTTAAAAATATCTTAATAAATAAAATGAGGACTGGCTGACACTCCAGTAGCAATGAGTATACCTATCACCCAAATCTTGTCTTCTAAATACCATTCTCCAATGAAAACAACTAGGGATTCTTGAAGAATGGGCTGATTCTAAGGCTGGGGCAAAGAATATACAAGATGAGCCTGGAATATCCTGTACTACCAGAAACCAACCAAGTGCTCAAAACAAAAAGCTGGAGGTATGTCAAAGGGAAATGGAGCCAACCTCAAAGAGTTCCCAAAGGCCAAAGCTAGAACAAGTTGAGCGCCAAAATAAATGATGGGTATGGGCAAACCTTGGAGATCCTGTGGGCTTGGTTTCAGACCACTGTAATAAAGTGAATAACACAATGAGGCAAGTCACACAAATTTTTGGTTTCACAGTGCATATAAGTTATGTTTATATTACACTGTAGTCTTTTAAGTGTGCAACAATATATCTTAGAAAACAATATATATACCTTAATTAAAAAATACTTTATTGCTAAAAAAACACCAACCATCATCTGAGCCTTCAGTGAGTCGTACTGGTAAAACCAAAGATCACTGATCATATATCACTATAACAAATATTGCAAGAACTATGAAAATGTGACACAGAGACACCGAATGAGCAAATGCCGCTGGGAATTGGCACCAACAGACTTGTACAACACAGTGTTGCCACAAAACTATTTGTAAATAACAACAATATCTTCGAAGTACAACAAAGTGCAATAAAATAAGGTATGCCTGTATTGAATCATAACCCAAAGTATACAATAAATATACATGAGTCCACAGTAATACAAATAAATGATTGTATAAACAAATAAATGAGGGGTAAGAGACGAATCTTACTTTCAGAAAAATTCTAAACAATATATGTAGATGTCCTCCCCTCCAAGAAGTAAAGCTACCCTGTTCCCCCAGTTGTGGACTAGACTTAGTGGCTCACTTCCAAAGAACAGAGGATGGAAGGGGAAAAACATTTCAGTGCAGAACGCTTGACAAGCAGTACCCTTAACCAAGTGATCAAGGTTAATATCACCAGTCATGTTCATAGCGTGTACCTCCTGATATGCCATGATGAGAAGGGTACTTCACTTCTGTCGTATTCTTCCCCCAAACCCAGAACTCCAGTCTCATCGTGAGAAAGACATCAGACACACCCAAACTGAGGGACATTCTACAAAATACCTAACCAATACTGTTCATAAATTTCAAGGTCATTAGAAAACAAAAAATAAGGAACGACTGAGAAGTTGTCAGATTAGAGGAGACTAAGGAAATATAATGACTAAATGTAATGTGGTACCCTGAATTGGATCATGGGACAGAAAAATGACATTAGTGGAAAAACCAGTGACATCCAAATAAAACGTGGAGTTAATAGTATGTACCAATGTTGGTTTCTTAGCTTTGACAAATGTACAGTGGTAATGAAAGATGTTAATGTTAGGGAAAACGTGGTAAGAGATATACTGAAATTCTGTACTACTGTTGCAACCTTGCCAGATCTAAAACTATTCCAAAATAAAGTTTATTTAAATAAACAAACAAAAAACAAGCCATGGCTTCGGTCCAATAAAATTAGAAGTATATAACTTAATAATGGACTCCACTCCACCAAAATTTTATTTCCTCTTCTCATGCTGTGTGAGTTTTCCTCAGCACTTATCAATAAAGTTCTTGAAGGAGATTTTGTTGTTGTTTGTTGTTGCTTGCTCTGTTATGCTCTCTACTGGATTCCCAGCATCCAGAAAAGTTTCCAGCACTTAGTAGGCATTCAGTAAATATTTGCTGAGCAAATACCTCTATTACTATTTCATTTTTCTGTACAAGCTGTTAATGTAATTTTTCTCTTCCCACCCTAGCAACAAGGTAACTCATGAAGGACCACGGTGCACAAAGTAGGATAAAGATGAGAAAAAGCACACAAGTGGCAAAGGGTATACAACTCACTATGATCTATAAAGATCAGTTAAAAAGGATGCATCTTGAAAAAAAAAAATCTTCTCTTTTGCATACCACATCAAATTTCAAATTCTGTGCCTGATTTTAAAGTCTTCTATGAGCAACACAAGAACAGAAAGAACAAAATTATCAGTTTGTTGCTTGATTATTTACTTTTCTATAAACAACAAGGGTACTTAAGTGGGTCACATTTACATATTTTTTATTAAAATAAAATGTAGTGGTAGGAAATGAAAATGGTACAGCAACTTTGGAAAACAGTTTGGCAGTTTCTTATAAAGTTAAACATATGACCCAGAAATCCTACTATTAAGTACTTAACCAGGAAAAAATGAAAACTTATGTCTGCACAAAAACTTCTAAGTGTATGTTTATAGTGGCTTTACTCAATAACCACAAAAACTGGAAGTAACCCCAATGTCCAATTGGTAAATGGATAAACAAACTCTGTTACACCCACACAATGGCACTTTACAGAATAGTATATTAGTCCACAATAAAAAGGAGTGGACTATTGATACACACAAGAAAATGAAAAAATCTAAAATGTAATGTGCTAAGTGAAAGAAGCTAGACTCAAACAATTCCATTTAGATGACATCTGGAAAAGGCAAAACTATAGGGATAAAGACCAGACCAGTGGTTGCCAGAGGTTGAGGGTAGAGGGTGGAGTTGACTTGAAAGAGGGGCCGCAGGAAATTTTGGGGAGTGATAGACTGTTCTGTATCATGATTGTGATGATGTTTAAATGAATCTATATTTCTACTAAAACTCAGAACTGTTCACCAAAAAAAAGAGTGAATTTTATCCTATGTAATTTTTAAAATAAGTATATATGGAGCCAAAAAAAAAAAACCGGCAATTAAGAAAAATATAGTATATTAACATATAAATAGAAGCACTTATTCCAAATAACAATCAACGATCTGTGATCCTTTTCTCCACTTTAAGTCACAAAGATAAGGTAGAATTTTGAAGAGAAGAAAGATGTAATCCTTTAGCATATTACTTCAGTTGTTACATTTGGAACCTATCATTGTGATGGAAATTAACAATAATCTCAGCTCTAAGAATTCAGGAAGTTGTACAAACCAGGAAAGTTTGTTATTAAAATTAATGAAGTACAGGAAACTTGACAGAATGGCTAGGATGCCTTTGTAATTAAGGGTAAATGATACCTTTGGAACACTGATTTTGTGTTAAGTTTCCCTAAAGCTCTCGTTAACTGGGGACAAGCCCCAACAAACTTATTAAGATATTAAGAGGAGCACATGCTACTCAAGTATGAGGAAAACAGGACTAGACTAGGCTGTGATCACTAAAATCTAAAGATCTGTGAGAAGCGTGCTTAGATATCTTTCTTTAAATTGACATCTAAATATATTCAAACACTAAGGTAATGCCAATATATACGTTAAAATTGTTTTCTAATTGCCATTTTGGAAGGTAAAAATATATATAAATGTAAGTGAATGGTCTGACTCAGATAACCAAACCTACTAGAAGCCATTTGGATCATGAAATAGTTTAAATAAAAACATAATAATAAAGAAAAAGAGAATAATTTCTGGGAAAATAAAATAGGGCCTTAGATACCTGATAATCATAATGCTTTGATGAGCAACATACCAATAAATTTGCACAGAAGCAATGAATACAGAGGCCAAGAATCTGCCATGTTATTTGCTGAGCCTGATTAAGTCACTCGATTTCTCTGAAACTTAATTTTCTCAATTTTCTTCAGTTAAGCAAGATACAATTTAGTACTATGTAAAAGGCAACATACTAGATACCAGAATACAAAAGTGCTAAAATGTGAGCAATGCCCACCGATAAGACAGGGCGAGTACTACATGTTATCAGGATCAGCATCATCCTGTAAATTTAAAAACAAAGGAGTCCTCTTGGCACAATTAGAAAGCTAACCATTGACCTAACACACAAGGAAGGATGAGAAACCATTAAAAGTTTTCTAGAGTCAGTGCTATAAGTATGCTGTTAGGCTCCACTTAAAGGGTATTAAGATTCTCTAAAGCTGGATTTAAAGATAGGTACAGGTATCCACTGCTTTTTGAAAAGTTCGCTTTACGCCACTTCACTTTTACCAAAGACCTACATTAGTACCTGCTTTTGCTAACAGAAAGAAATCCTCAGAGGATTTTCACTGTTAGCAAAAAAGGCAAAAATTGAAAACAGCATTCGGTGTGTTTTTCAGCAGCTGTTTTAGAGGCAGCGAGCACCCCTGAGCAGTGAGAGTGGCCCAGCCAAGCTCCTTCCCTGGGAACTATATACTCATCATCTCAGCAGCAAGCTGCCATAGCTTTGAACTGTGTCTGTGAGCACCCGTGCTTTCTCTCCATTTATTTTGTGCATTCATTAACAAGATGTATCTTAAGGTATTGCTTCTTTGCTTTATGCCATTTCGGCTTACGAATGGTTTCACAGGACTGCTCCCTTTCTGGATAGTGGAGAAACCTGTACTACCTATCCTGATCAACTACAAAATGAACAGGGTCATCCATATTATACCTATGAGGCATAGACAGAGAGACACGGTACACGCAGCAAGCACTGTGGTAATCACCTTGTAAAGATACAGCTGAAGCACAGATTAGAAACAGCCCTTTCTTAGAGCCTCAGAGTAAACTAGCGATAAATCTTAAGTTTGAACTTCATTATCTGTAGCTCAGACTGGTTGCTTCTTTACAATTGAAACCAAGTCGTTGCCAATTTACTTTTATAAATATCTATTTTGTTGTTGTTTAAACAAAGCAATGCATGTGCATGGTTAAAAGAAGTCCCCACCTCTCTCCAATCCAGCTCCACTCTAGAGCAACCCACCTAGGCCTCCTTAACTTACTTTAGATCTAGATGTTATCTTCATTTCCCTAAATAATATATTTATATGGTTAGTTTTTAATTTACAATTTTAGAATATTGTCTACTGATTTCAGCTCTGAGAGGTAAGTTTAGTTTATTTGACCCCAACCTTTCCCTTTAAATTTTCTATTGGCCAATCTTAATACTTCACAGCTTTATTCTTGCTCCACCAAACATATACAGTATTTCTTGACAGCTAACTGGCTTTTTACCTCTTTCTTCATCCTTCTCTCTTCTAATTTTATCTTCTGCACTTTTATTTTTTCAAGGCTCATAAAATGTTCTATAATCACACTGAGTTTTCTATGCTTTTCCTGTTAGTATATTTCCTAAGATTAAGCAAAACCTGAATTACTTGTTAAACAGATCTCTGGACCCTCATATCTAATCAGAATCTTAAGGAGAGAAATCTGGATATCTGTATTATTAGCAAGCACCCCCAAATAATTCATATAGTCGGGCAAGTTTAAGAAACACTGTCTGTGTGTTGATTTTTGGCCAGGTAGAACATCATAAATAAATTTCCTTTCTTGTTCAGCTTCTATGACTTGTGCTTCTCATTTTCTTCCTTCCATTGTCAGTCATAACCATATCTATCAATTATTCAAATGTCTCACAGCTTCCATAAAAACTATGGAATTCTCTCTCTACCCAAGTAGCTCCCTTTGGAAAACTCTTTCTTCCTGTTGCAATCTGGATTGGAAGTTTTCTTGGCACCCTTAGACTCTGCTTTGTTGGTTTCCAGCTTAGATCTGTTTTCTGGATCCCATGCATTCACCTTTTTTGGTTTACTTACATGTTTTGCAGAAGCATATCCCTAACTTGTGTTGTGTAAGAAAGGATGCATGGGAGGTAAATTTCCCAAGTCCTTAAACGTCTGAAACATCTTGATTCAGTCTTTACCCTAGATTAATGGTTGCCTGGGTAAATTCTAGGAGGAAAATCATTTTCTCAGAATTTCAGAGGCATTACTCCAGTTGCTGAGCTTTCAGCACTGCTGGGTAAGTCAGATACCAGTTTGATTCTCAGTCCTCTGCAGGTGACCTGTTCTCCCTCCCCACCCCCGACCCCAACCCCAGGGACTTTTAGGGTCTCCTTTATAAAAGCTTCAGTTTTCAGAGATTTCACAAGAAAGTGTCTGGGACTCAGAGCACTTGGGTACTTAAATTCTTAGATCTCTCCCACTATTCCTTTGAAAATTCTTCTTCGTTTTGTCTGTTCTTTTTTTTCTGGAACTCATATTAGCCAAATGTTAGACTTCCTAGATTAAATCTCTATGTCTCTTCTTTCTTCCTCATTTTTTTGTTGTCTCATTTTGTTCTACTTTCTGGTAGATTTCTTTACCTTATGTTCTAACTTCTCTGTATCAGCCTTCTAGGACTGCTATACCAAATTAGCACACACTTGGTGGCTTAAAACAACAGAACACCATTCAGCCCACTACACTTAACAATCACATTTTCAATTTCCAAGAGTTCTTGTTCTTTGATTGCCTTTTCATAACAGCCTCCTCTTCCTTCTTAATGGGAGCCATCGCTTCTGAAATCTCAGAGGACACCCATGAGACTTTGAAAAATTCAAGTTCTCTTTCTACTTTCTTTTTTTCCCATTTAGCTTATGAGGTTTTCTTAAAATCATTCATTCAGTAAATATATACTGAACACATACAGTAACCCAAGCACTGTTTTAGGTACGAGGTATATAAATTCCTTGCTTTTACGGAATTTATATTCTGGTGGGGGAGGCGATGTACAGGAGCAACGAAGATGTTTTTAACTCTATCAGGTACAGGGCAAGAAAAGAGGGAAAAAGAGAAATATGGAAATGCCAGGGAAGATATCTCTGATAGGTAACACTTCAGCACAGAGCTGAATGAAGTGAGGACGTTGAGTCAAGCAGACATCCAGACAGGAATACTGCATGCAGAGCAAGCTCAGAGGCAAGAATATGCACGGCATGTCTGAGAAACGGCCAGGAGGCCAGGATGGCTGGAGCACAGTGATCAAAAGGAAGAGTGGTAAGCAATGAATTCAGAGGGGAAGCCCAGTATCAGGCCACACAGGAACTTGTATACGAGGAGCAGAACCTGGCATGACCAGACTTACATATTAAAGAATCAAGATGACTTCTGGTGGAAAGCAGACTTCAGGGGACAATGGTGGAGGCAAGGTGAAGAATCAGGAGGCTACTGCAATTGGTCAAGTGAAAGACAATGGTGACATGGATATAGTGGCAAGGGTGGGAGTGGAGAGAACTGTCTTCTGCATACATTTCAAAAGCTGGACTGAAGGGAGAAACTAATGAACTAGATATGGGCTAAGAGTAGTGGTGGCCACAACAGTGATTCCTAAGTTACTGCTTATAGGTGAGAAGACAGAAAGAAATAGTTGGGTGGGGGTAGGGGACCAGGAGCTCTGTTTTGTATACGTTAACCTTGAGATGCTTCTTAGACATTTCAGTGGAAATACAGAGTACATTTACTGCATCTGTAAATCTTGAGCTCAAGAAGAGACTAGGGCTAATGTTACACATCTGGGAGGCATAGATGGTATCTCAAGCTACAGGACTGGATGGGATCATCTACAGCAAAAGCAACAACAGCAACTCCAGACCATGGGCCAAAGCCAGCACATGGCCTGTTGTTATTTTTATAAATAACCTTTTGTTGGAACAAAAGCCATACCCATACTTTTACTCTCTGGTTGCTTTTGCCCTGCAACGCAGAGATAAGTAGTTGTAAGAAACCACAGGTTTTGCAAAGCCTAAACTATTTACTATCTGGCCCTTTTCAGAAAGGGCTTGCCAGCCCCTGCTCTAGAGAGAGAACAGATAGATAAGTGGGCTAAGAACTGAGTCCTGGGCCGTTTCAAAGGTTAGAGTTCAGATCAGAGGATCCAACAAGGGAGACTGCTGAAGGAGAAGCCATCAAAAGAAGATAAAAGCACCATCCCAGAAGGAAAAAGAAAACATTTCAAGGAAGAAAGAGGGCTTCATTGTGAAAATACTGTTGAGAATTCACATGAGATGAGAATTTTAAATTGATCATTAAATTTGCCACATGGAGGTCACCTTTTTTTTTTTTCTTTTCCTGTCCTACAGAGCTTTATTTGAGGGATCCACACAAAGGATATCTGCCTCACTTCCATAGCTTCTTGATGGACATGCTTTGCTCACTCTCCTTTTAAATGACCTTGGCTACTGCCATCTCCAAGTCCTCCTGGGTGACGTGGACTCATCACTCCCGCAGTGAGTACAAGCTGGCTTCAGTGCACACACCCTTCACTTCAGCCCCTGACGCTCCTGGCATGAGCTCAGCAATTTTTCTCAGGTTGATCCCCTGGGTCAGGTTCATTTTCCAAGAATGGATCTTCAAAATATCCAGCCGGGCCTCCTCGTTGGGGGTGGGAATTCAATTTTTCTGTCGATGCACCCTGGGTGTTGCAGTGCCAAGCCCAGGATATCAATCCTATTAGTCGCCATGATGACCTTGATATTCTTGGTGGCCTCGAAGCCATCCAGCTGGTTGAGCAGCTCCAGCTTCGTGCGCTGGACTTCACTGGCCCCTCTGGAGCCTCCCTCCAGCCGTGAGGAGCCGATGGAGTCAATTTCATCCATGAAGGTGATAGATGGAACGTGTTCTCGGGCCATAACAAACAGCTCCCTCACCATTCTTGCTCCTTCCGCAATGAATTTCCGTACCAATTCAGAGCCAGAGACACGAATGAAGGTATAGTCTGTATGATGAGTCACAGCCCGGGCCAACAGTGTCTTCCCAGTGCCTGTGGGTCCCTACGGCAGCACTCCCTTGGGCTGTGCGATGCCCAGCGTTTCTAAGAGTTCAGGATGCTTAACGGGCAGCTTGATCACTTCTTTGATCTCCTTGATCTGCTTGTCCACCAATCACCTCTTAAGTTGAATCTGGCACCTTCTCCACCATCATCAGTGACACCAGTGGGTCTACCTTGCTGGGTAGGATCTTGTGCAGAGTGTAGCTGTCATTTCTGAGAGCCACCCGGCAATTGGGTGTCACATCACTGATGTCGATGTTCTTGTCCACGTCGACGACAAACTTGCCCTCAGGATGTACCTTAACCAACACTTTCTTCTTATCCATGGTCCCGACTACTTCCCCCACATAGAAGCCCTTTTCCTACAGCAGCTGTAGCTCTTCCCGCAACAGGCGAACTTTTGCATTAATCTCATTCCTCTGTGCCTGCAGCCTCCAGAGATTTTGGCTTTTATCATTCACAATCAGCTGGAGTTCTTCAATCTTGGACAGATAATATTGGCGGAGTCCACTGCCTGCCTTCCCCTCTTCCAGCTCCATCTGTTCTGGTCCATCAAGCGCCATCTTCCCTCTCCGCAGAGACCGCGGGCATCAGAACCGCCATGGCACCAGGCCGAGGACACCTTTTGGCAAAGCGGTTTGGCAGACAGAGGATGAAAACCTGGCTGAAAGTGATCCCTGACAATTTGGTTTATATTTAGTAAGAGGCTAGAAAAGACTGATGTGCATGCAGAGAGGCTTGTTGAATGGCCAGCTTCCCTCGGAGATGTGTGGCTAAGAAGCTGGCTGTGACACCGGGGCGTTCCCTAAACATCACAGAGCCCAGAGCTCTGCTGAGCAGCAACACCATCGGGTTGGGCTACTGACCTCCAAACACCTTCTTCAATTTCTGCAGAAGGAACCAGCACATCGCCTAAGCCCCAGGCCTGCGTGGGAAACATCTGTGTGCTATTCCATGATAAAACTTAAACTGCTCCCCCTTGTGTCAGGCTCCACATGTCTCTCACTCTCTCCTATCTGACATCAACATGTCCACAAACTCTCTAAGGTTCTGCAAAGCAGTTCAGCTTCTTCCGAAACTACAGCCCCCTCAGCACACAGACTTCAGCTGGGACTGCCTCCGTGCTGCTTCATCAATAACCACATCTCCATCTGCTTTTCTTCCTTTACAAATATCTTGAAATCACCGGCTCTGATGGCTCCTTCTTATTTGTTGTTTCAGGGTTATCCTTTTTATCCACCTACTATCACTTTAATAGGATATTTATGAGGAGGGAGATAAGACAAACAACTGTAGTCACCCTACCATCTTGTTTTGGTATTTCACTTTGTCAAAACTCAGACTACACACCTACTGGGCATAAGCTAATGAATTCTATCAGGCCCATCAACATACATTAGACATTGCCAAATAGTGTCAAAACTTTCCCTTCGACCGGACTGAAATGAGATTTTATTCTATCATTTTGTAAGTAATCTATATGTTTTTCTCTTATAACAGCAAGTTGTATCAGGATGAAAGTTTATTACTTGTATTAGCAAGTGAGGAAACTGAATGGACTGCAAAACTTATACCTGCTTATATATGTTATACACATCAAATAGTTACATGTATGCTAAGTACCAACATACTATTACGTATCATTACTAAAAGTATTTATAGAGATTCTTATTGGAAGCTGTAGCAATGACAAAAACCAAATAAATATAACTAACATTTCTATATCCACACAATAACCATTATCATCTACTGTGTCAATTCAAGTTTTATGATATGGGCCAAATAAAAAAAAAAAGTTACAGGAACTCATATTTAAGACTCAAACACATGTTTCATGTAATTCAGTAAATTTTATTAAGTCCAAATGTGTGGTACATTCAATGGCAGATTCCTCCTACTATTCAAATGACATACTTAAAAAACAAAACATATAGTAATTTCAACATAAGCATAGTCTTACTACAAATGATAAAACAAATTCATTGTTAAAGAACTGCATGATTCGTTCTCACACTAAATAAAAGCGATCTGAATTATCTACAGCACTATTTCTCTAAGTGAACCAGTCACCTATCCCATAGTAAAAAAAAAAAAAAAAAAAATCCAAACTATGAAAAGTGTAGCTTCTCCTCATCCTTTAGGAAAAGTTAAAAAATCTAAAATAATGAATTTTCAAGTTATTAACAAAACAAAAACATGTAGACTACCAAAGAATATTGGCATGCAGTGCTATGTCTTTGGTCCCATATGAACAAGTCTTACTTCGTTATGATTTCACAACAAATTCAAAAGACTGCAAGTCGGTACCCATGAAAACTCTAAGACTTGGAATTAATAAATCAGGACTTACTCAAAGTATGCAATTCTATCCATATCCCATTGTTCTCATCCGTCACAAAACGTAACAAGAATTTTGGTCTTAAAGTCAAAAGGGAAAAAGAAATAATTCATATTAAACATTAACCATGTGCCATGTGTGAGACAGTGATAGTCTTTACAAGCATGGTCTCATTTAACTGCCACAGCAATTCTATAAAATCATCAGTGCTATCCCCATTTTACAGATGGAGAAACAGAGCTAAGGGATGTCAAGTGATGCCTAAAATAGTCAAGCCAGGGCTACAACCTAAGTGTTTTGACTATTAGTGTAGAACCCAATGCTTCTCAAATAGAATTCCATCAAACTCTAGAGTTCCTAAGATGTCAACAAATGTTCTGATAAACAGGGGCTCTTGGATTCAAAAGTTTGGGACAAGTTACTTTACATAAGAATTTCCAACAACTTTAATATGCACATTGTGACTCCCCAAGGTGATAAAATGAGAAGTGTTTTGCTAATTTATTAAACCATGAAGCTCTTCCTTTAAAGAAAGCCTAGTAACATACCATGGGATGTTTGTGCTCAACTAAGCAGTTTGGAAATGATCAAGTCCAATCTCCTCTTTCCATGGTTTAATAAAATGAATTACAGAGAGGTTCAATTACTCATGCAACGCCACACAAAAAGTTAATTACAGGGCCAGGAGGCCTCATGATTCCCACCAGGATGTTTTTTCCCCTCTGTCACCCTGTCTCACTTCAATACTGTTCCCACAAAGTTCAACACCAATTAAAAGGAAAAGTACTGCATCTATCATTTATTCTAATTCTGCTGAATGATGGTAAAGAGAACCATTTACAGAAATGAAATGCCAAAAAATCTACCTCCCAACTGCACTCGTATTTCAGAGGCTTGGGATATATTTGGAAATGTGGGAAATGATTCCACTGTAATAATGCTAAATAAAACTTTTCAGCCAAGTAGTGCTACATTCATGTTCTTCTTTGAAGGGAGCGAACTGCACCATACTACTGCACATAGATACTGCCAGAGTATAAAATATACAATTTGTGACCACCTTTATAAAAAGCAAATTGTTCATTCTTACCCCTTACCCCTTAATCCTAAAGGGGCTTCCTTTCACTTTGTCCTACCCCTTCCAGCAGGCAGTAAACAGTCTTGGGCCAAGGATGCCATCTGCCGTTTAGTTCAGGAATTGTTCAACCCAACAATACCTTCCAGTGACTATCTCACCACCTGGCCCCTCCCCCAAACCACATTCTCCTTTCTTCCAATTTCTACCCATTTACCTCAGTAAAACCTTTTTTCTTCTTTTCTGTCATTTGTTCCAACTGAGTGAAAAAAATATATATGTATTTTATTTGTGGCATTCCAGTTAAAGAAAATCGTGAGTCTGAAATACACTTGCAGCTAAAGAAACAAACCATAGCGAGAGGCCAATACAGCCTCAAAAATACCTAACAGAGGCCCGGCCCCAATAGATAATGTTAAGAGTATCTATTATTCATCCAATGTCTCCAAGGACTATCAGCACTAAGAAGGACCTTTAAGATCACTGGTAGGTCAACTGCTTCATTTTACAGCTAAAGAAACTGAACATGTAAGAAATGAAGCCATCACCTGGCCAATCAGCACACAGTGAGTTACAGCAGAGCGAGAACCAAGGCCTAGGACTCCCCATGCCAAAGTCAGTGCTCAGTGGTTTACACCATATGCTCCAGGATCCTCAAGACTATTTTTTCTCAGCCAACATTCAAATAATTTTATTTGAATTTTTTAGTGTTCTTAAACTTTCCTTAATTAATTATATTGATATTACCAATCTCTTGAGGTCAGGGCCCATAACTAAAATTTCCTCAGTGCCACACCTAACAGTGTCCAGAACATTTTATAAATCTTTATTGACTTTTTGGTCAATCATTTATTACTATATTACTTTCACCATTTTATGAGTTAGACAGCTTTTATCTACTTAAAAACCTAACTGCCATTTTGTAACACTGTTTCTATGGAAAGCTGTTCCTCAAACCATTGCTTTGTAACCTTGTGGAACAATCCGTTCAGAAATTTGGGTCTTCTTGTTAATGGTTCCTTTCTACCTGAGAGCTGGTGTTCCTAATAGGTGGGCGATAAGGCAAGGTCGACTTTACAGAAAAAAAGGTACTACTCCCCTCGGGGCTCTGAAATCATGAGGCATGAAAGCAACTCAACCAACCTGGCTATTTCACATCATAGCTAACCTACACAGTGAAATACCGGGGCGCAAAGAAAAATGAGAATAATGGAGACCTGGGTGTTTTCCCATCTTAGTCGGCCAGGTCAGTGCCCCAAGTCGCTTCGCCCTTTGGGTTTGCTCAGTTTGCAGAGGAGAATGAGCTACTTTGCAACCAGCGAGGCTCTTGATCGTGGATCGCATTCAAGGTGCAAACTCGGGAGTATAAGTTCACGTCGCTGGGAGACCCTTCATCAGAGTCCCCGCCCTGAAAAAGAACCGCTGGACCTGTCATCTCCGAAGTCCCGCCTCGTGGGCGGCTCTCGGCAGAAGTTTTGTTACATCCACTGGGAGGGGAGGGGGGAGG
>NW_006792736.1:599578-620895 GCF_000442215.2 Lipotes vexillifer
GATCGCGGCGGGCCCGAAAGAGGGAGGGATGGAGGCCGCGCTCCCATCCCGAGCCTCCGGCGCGGCGCGCGGTGGGACCCCCTCGAGCTACTTACTGAAAAAGAGGCGGTAACCGGGAGAGTGGGGCTGGCCGCGCTCCTCTGTGCGGTAAAAAGCCATGGCGCGGCGCGGCCAGGACCCTGCGCTCGCTCCCCGCGGCAGGCAGGCGGTGGCGGCGGCGGCGGCGGCAGCCGGAGCGCCCAAGCGCCAGGCCCAGCTGGTGCGCAGCAGTGGTAGCCGCACGCGCATGGCGTAGACCCGGGTCCGGCTTCGCGCGGGTGGTGCCGGGGGACCGGCCCAGCCGCACGCCGGCGCCCCCTACCGCCTGGAGTCGTCGCTCCCGGCCCGGGGCTTGGAACCCCGCCCCAGCCAGGCTGGCCCTGGAGACGGCTCTTTGAAATTAGAGCGGCCGGTGAACTGCCAGTTATACACACGGTACACGCAGCGAGACCGGGGTTCAGAGATAATCAAAACAAGGTCCACCGCCCCTGAGGAGCTCACTGCCACTTATTAATGCATACATGCATTCACTCCTTTACTCATCCAGACAGTATTTACTATCATAATATTGTTTTTATTATAGTAATTTAATATTGAATGATTACTCTGTCCCAAGCACTGCTCTAGATCCTGTCCAATGTAGGAGAAAAGCATGCACGCACGTAAAAACATCACTTTGAGACATAATGATCAGGCCTCCTTGTGAGGACTTGACCTTGACGTGACTTATAGAGCCAAAAAACGGTAACTTCCTCAAATGCCTTCTCCTCGCTGAAGCCTTTTTCTGTTTAACCCAAGTAGAGGTGATTTATCCTTCCTTTTTCTTACATTTTCATTCCTACAATGGCACTGGGTACTGTGCCTATATGTTTGTGAGCTTATCTTATTCCCCGTTTCACTCTGAGCGACCCACTGGATTGTCTACGTGCCAAGCACTTAAGACTTGAGATTTAGCATTTTTGAAGAATGGAACATCCATCATGTCTTGCATAGATAATGGCTCCTTTGTGTTGAGTTAAATTGTTCCTGGAACTCCTTCTCTACCAGATCTTTCTCATGAGCATGTGAAATTCTGGTTATCGGCTTTTCAGAAAAACTTACGCAAACATCTTCTGCAGGCACTATCTCCACTTTTTCATATTCTTCCCTCATCTCAGTCCAAACGGCTTCCTCCACCTTCACAGGGTTATCAATGACCTCCTTGTCAAATATGAAGGTCAATTCTCGTAATAAATCAGAATGAGAGAATCCAGAAGAGAGCATTAAATAAGACACTTTTTAATTAGAAATTAAAACTTTTAAAGAAAATCAAATATTTCAGTTGTTTCATCTGTAAAAGTGCAAGCGAGAAGAGTAGTAATTTTATGTTGTACACCTGAAACAATACCTCAATACATTTTTAAATTAAAAATAGATTGAAAAATAAAAAGAGAAGAGTAGCAATTTTACAAGAAGTGGCAAAAAAGTTCACTTATGATCTTTGCAAAAGCTAAGCGAAAGAGTTTTAATTAAAAGAGAAGCCATTTTTAAAATAATAAACTACTGTACTAAAAATTAACTAATAACTGAAATGTTAATAAGCACAACGAATACACAAATTCATGAAAAATATAATTCTAACTTAAAATTCTGGCTCTTGCAAGAGAAGACAAATGGGCAGAAGACCTAAATAGACATTTCTCCAAAGAAGATATACAGACTGCCAACAAACACATGAAAGAATGCTCAACATCATTAATCATTAGAGAAATGCAAATCAAAACTACAGTGAGATATCATCTCACACCAGTCAGAATGGCCATCATCAAAAAATCTAGAAACAATAAATGCTGGAGAGGGTGTGGAGAAAAGGGAACCCTCTTGCACTGCTGGTGGGAATGTAAATTGGTTCAGCCACTATGGAGAACAGTATGGAGGTTCCTTAAAAAACTACAAATAGAACTACCATATGACCCAGCAATCCCACTACTAGGTATATACCCTGAGGAAACCAGAATTCAGAAAGAGTCATGTACCAAAATGTTCATTGCAGCTCTATTTACAATAGCCCGGAGATGGAAACAACCTAAGTGCCCGCCGTCGGATGAATGGATAAAGAAGATGTGGCACATATATACGATGAAATATTCCTCAGCCATAAAAAGAAACGAAATTGAGCTATTTGTAGTGAGGTGGATAGATCTAGAGTCTGTCATACAGAGTGAAGTAAGTCAGAAAGAGAAGGACAAATACCGTATGCTAACACATATATATGGAATTGAAGAAAAAAGAAATGTTATGAAGAACCTAGGGGTAAAACAGGAATAAAGACAGAGACCTACTGGAGAACAGACTTGAGGATATGGGGAGGGGGAAGGGTGAAGTGTGTTAGGGCGAGAGAGAGACATGGACATATATATACTAACAGACGTAAGGTAGATAGCCAGTGGGAAGCAGCCGCATGGCACAGGGAAACCGGCTCGGTTCTTTGTGGCTGTCTGGAGGGGTGGGATAGGGAGGGGGGGAGGGAGGGAGACAAAGAGGGAAGAGATATGGGAACATATATATATGTATAACTGACTCACTCTGTTATAAAGCAGAAACTAACACACCATTGTAAAGCAATTATACCCCAATAAAGATGTTAAAAAAAATTTAAAAAAAAATCATTTATAAGGCAACTAATGCAGAGCAGAAGAAAAATAAACCCAAATTTAAAATTAAAAAAAAAAAAAGCACAACGAATACACAAATTCATGAAAAATATAATTCTAACTTAAAATTCTGGCTCTTGCAAGAGAAGACAAACATCTTTATGTAAATTATATCAATTAATTTATAGTAATTAAGTTACAATTACAAGATCTGATCCAATTCAAACTAGTTAACCTCTCTCTGTTCCATGGCTACAAACAATATCCTCTGGTTATTAATGTTAACAAGATAGACAAGATTTTTAACAATTGGTGGAAACAACCTTTTACTCACGAAAATCTGAAAGCAGAAATCTTACCAAGATGACTCTGTAGTCATCATGTAACTTTATATAGAGAGGATAGTACTTACATCTACCTAGGCAGTGGTCAGGATTTTGATCAACACCAATGTCTGGAGGTAAGTGATACAGGACTTTCCTATATGAGGGAGCCACATTATTTCTATCCTGTTGCTCTGATGTATTCGATCTCCATTGCTGAGGCAACCTTCACAGTTCAAAATGACTGCTACAGCTCCAAGCATGGCATCTTCAATCTACCTAGCAAGAAAGAAGAAATAAAAGAAGGATGTATCCTTCTCTTAACAACACATCCCAGAAATTGCATACACCACATATACTTGCATCCCATTGAGCAGCACTTAGTTGACTGTCCATAACTAACTATAAACTAGCAGTCTTTTTTCAGGATGGTCATAAGCCCAGATGAAAATTAGGAGCCAGACTACTACAGAAAAAATGGAAACTGAATATTAGAGAATAACCAGCAGTCTGCCATAAATGTCATTTTCTTTTCCTATATCCAACTTCCCTGGAAATGTTGGTGAAAGGTTTACATATTTCTACTCCAGTTGTGAACAAGGTTCACATTCTTGGGCACCTGAGTTCTTTCAGCATCTCCAGTTATTTCATGACAGTTAAAATGAGGAGACTGGTCTACCCAAGTTCCCAAAAAGATCTCTAGGAGATATCATCACTAGTTAGTTAGACTCCCTACTTAGATCGTAGATCCTAAAATGTTTTTGTCAACAGTAGTGACTTTGTAATGTGTCAACCTGATGAGGCTAAAAACTATAAGGCAGACTCTCCCATAAAAAAGAGGGAAATTTCTTTTGTGCATATACCATGATGGTTGTATCATTTTATTGTTTCCTGACGTAGAAAAAAAGCTTAATTGTTCTTTTAACCTTTGAAATTCAGATGTTTCAACAAGACAAAATCCTATTAAGATAAAGTTGTGGGCTAATTTCTAATGATCTGTATATTCTTAGAATGAGACCAAACATTCCAGGTGTCTGATTCTTAGACATATTATTGCTCCATAGCATTAAACACAATGACTTTCTTTTAAAAAAAAAAAAAATTGAGGTATAGTTGATGTACAATATTATATAATTTTCAGTTGTACAACATAGTGATTCACAATCTTTAAAGGATATAGTCCATTTGTAATTATTATGAACTATTGGCTATATTCCCTGTGTTGTACAATACATCCTTGTAGCTTATTTATTTTATACATAGTAGTTTGCGTCGCCTAATCCCCTACCCCTATCATGCCCTTCCCCGCTGGTAACCACAAATTTGTTGTCTAGATCTGTGAGTTTCTTTTTTGCTATATTCACTAGTGTGTTGTATTTTTTAGACTCCACGTATAAGTGATATCGTACAGTATTTGTCTTTCTGTCTGACTTATTTCACTTAGCATAATGCCCTCCAAGTCCATCCATGTTGTTGCAAATGGCAAAATGTCATTCTTTTTTATGGCTGAGTAGTGTTAAACGATGGTTTTCTTTAGAAAATGATGAAAAGAAGAATTTTCCCCAGAGAATTCTTCCTCAAATTAACACCATAAAGTTTCCTGATACTTGTAGTTACCCATTGGGAGAATCCAGCATATAGTTCTAAGGGCCCTCTTGCCAGTGGCTTTCCTTAACTCTGGCAACGTATTTATTCATAACTGCCAACAAGTTATGTGCATCCTGATTTGAGAAACCTGACAAAAATATTAAGCATTTTTAGAATATGAAATGTTTACTCGAAATATTGACACTTGTTATTTTGTAAATTACATTTTAGAGTGCTACCTAGTTTATCTTGCATTCAGAAAAGTAAGTAAGGAATTTTATTAAATAAGTTTTCACATATTGTTAATCATTTAAATCCTCATCTTTCATTCCCTACAATTTACTGAAATATTTAAGAATCAGAATTAAGAGTGTGTTATAGCAATAGGCAGAACACTCTATGACATAAATCACAGCAAGATCCTTCTTGACCCATCTCCTAGAGTAATGGAGATAAAAACAAAAATAAACAAATGGGACCTAATGAAACTTCAAAGCTTTTGCACAGCAAAGGAAACCATAAACAAGACCAAAAGACAGCCCTCAGAATGGGAGAAAATATTTGCAAATGAATCAACTGACAAAGGATTAATCTCTAAAATTTACAGGCAGCTCATGCAGCTCAATAACAAAAAAATAAACAACCCAATCCAAAAATGGGCAGAAGACCTAAATAGACATTTCTCCAAAGAAGATATACAGACTGCCAACAAACACATGAAAGAATGCTCAACATCATTAATCATTAGAGAAATGCAAATCAAAACTACAATGAGATATCATCTCACACCAGTCAGAATGGCCATCATCAAAAAATCTAGAAACAATAAATGCTGGAGAGGGTGTGGAGAAAAGGGAACACTCTTGCACTGCTGGTGGGAATGTGAATTGGTTCAGCCACTATGGAGAACAGTATGGAGGTTCCTTAAAAAACTACAAATAGAACTACCATATGACCCAGCAATCCCACTACTAGGTATATACCCTGAGGAAACCAGAATTCAGAAAGAGTCATGTACCAAAATGTTCATTGCAGCTCTATTTACAATAGCCCGGAGATGGAAACAACCTAAGTGCCCGTCGTCGGATGAATGGATAAAGAAGATGTGGCACATATATACAATGGAATATTACTCAGCCATAAAAAGAAACGAAATTGAGCTATTTGTAATGAGGTGGATAGATCTAGAGTCTGTCATACAGAGTGAAGTAAGTCAGAAAGAGAAGGACAAATACCGTATGCTAACACATATATATGGAATTTAAGAAAAAAAAATGTTATGAAGAACCTAGGGGTAAAACAGGAATAAAGACAGAGACCTACTGGAGAACAGACTTGAGGATATGGGGAGGGGGAAGGGTGAGGTGTGTTAGGGCGAGAGAGAGACATGGACATATATATACTAACAAACGTAAGGTAGATAGCCAGTGGGAAGCAGCCGCATGGCACAGGGAAACCGGCTCGGTTCTTTGTGGCTGTCTGGAGGGGTGGGATAGGGAGGGTGGGAGGGAGGGAGACAAAGAGGGAAGAGATATGGGAACATATATATATGTATAACTGACTCACTCTGTTATAAAGCAGAAACTAACACACCATTGTAAAGCAATTATACCCCAATAAAGATGTTAAAAAAAATTAAAAAAAAAAAAAAAAAGAGTGTGTTATAGCAATAAGAAGAAATAATAGGTAAACCAGGTTAAAGTTCTTTAAAGATTTTCAATATGCATTTCTGAAGGTAATATTTATTACATAATATTTAATTATTTCTAATTTAGCCCAATGATGGGCTTGCATCGTTGACATCCCCTGCTATTGTCAGGCAGCAAGTCTCAATTCTAGGAGTTTAAAAGTTGGAGAGTAAAGACACATACACACGAAACCATCAAATAACATTTCCAGAGTTAATATTGATAAAACACGCCAGAGGTTCTTGAATAGAGAATTGATTCTATAAACTGATGGTTTAGGAAAACGTTTAGAATAGCATGCAGGAGGAACCAGAATAGGAAGTAAAAGACAAGGTGTGTCTAGATATTGACAATGACTCAAATATCAGGTGATAAGGACCCAGACGTTAGTCCTGGCAGTGGATATAGAAAGGAATGTTGGATTCGAAAACATTTACAAAATTTGATGCCTGATTGGAAGTAATGGAATAATGAGAGTAAAAAAAAAATCACCCAATTTTCTCTACAGAAGAACAACAACAACAACAGCAACAAAAGAAAAAACATGTGATGTTATTCTCAGATAAAAGGAAATAAAAGTGGGAGATTAAGTTGGAGATAAAATGATAAACTTGCCTTGGGACATGTTGAGTTTGAAACAGTGCAGACAGCTCTTACTGAAGATGGAATTCTTTTCACTGGTTGGATTCTCTGAAGAGCAGACTTTGAGATCAAGTGTGGTATGTACAGTGTTTACTAGGTTGCACCCTTGGGCCTGGTACGTGGAAGTGAAGGCAAGAAAGCGATACTGGGTAGAGGGAGAAGTTGCGCTGTGATGCAGGCCCAGCAACAAGTTCAGCTGACCCTGCAGGACACCCTAGAGCGTAAAAGGCCGGTTAGATTCGCCCAGTGTAAGGTCAAAATCATCGGCCTTTATAACCCCAATGATTGGATGGGCTTCCCTGGAGAGGGGCATGACTTGGACAAAGCAGCTAAGGCTGTTCCTGGAGAGGCTGACAGCCAAAGCAAATAGCCCTTCATTAAAGGGGGCACATCCCAGTGACTCCCACAATTACAAAACTGTGGTGGAGATGAGAGCTGGAGCTAAAGCAAAGTTAGTTAATTAGTGAATCCAGTTCTGTTTCTGCTTCTAACATTGGTAAACGTAACACAAAATCTACCATCGTTGTAGTTGTCATTTTCTGAAATGCTGGATTATCCTAGCAGGAAATAAAAGAATTTCAGAACTGTGGAGTAGTCATTCATGTGTTGACTTTTATAAAAGCACATATGTCTCTAAAATGAATGATTATCCTTACCTACAGCATAATAAATAAGCAAATTAAAAAACTGCTAATTACCGTTGCTCATGCTTGCTAGCCAATAGCTAGCTTCATGAAATACAGCAGTAGTCAATAAAAGGAATGAGAATTTTAAAACAATTCTGAACATTTCCTAGCTTATCTGTTTAGGGACACATAGACTGTGATATTTCACTGGTTTTTGAATACTTTATCTAAAGGGGTAACTTTAAAAATATTTTTATGCTACCAAACGTTTAAATTTTTGTCATATTAATGACAGATAATTAATGACAAATAAATGTTCACAAATATTTCTAAATATTATCTAGAGTTCATGTTCATCCACTATTTGTCAGCCACACTTTTTCCTTCTAAATACATGTCAAAGTTCTGTATCATTTCTCACTTAAATACTATTATTCTATTGAGAAACAGTGATCACCATGACAATACAAAAACTGTGGAGCAGAGCTGCCATACTTATCTAGCATACATACCTTTGGATCTTTACATGAGAGAGAAATAAGCATCTATTTTATTTAAGCCACTAATATTCTTGTTTTGGTTTTTGTTTTCTAGTTCTCCCAGCTGAACTAAATTCTAATCTTAATTTTTTTCTTCTTGCATAAGAAAATATTTTAGGGTAAGTTTTGACTAACTTAAGGCCCCCTCTTTACTACCTATACAGTTTTATTCAAAAATGCTGTAAAAATGTTACATGATCTGTCATTATGATGTACTGAAAGTAAGAAGTTATTTGTACTTGAAAGAAAAAAAATGTAATATGTTCAACTCTAAAAACCGACTAAGATAATACTAAAAGGGAAGTTAAGTTGAAATCTTAAGCAGACTGGCAGAAAATCTTTGCAAAACACACATCTAATAAAGGACTGGTATCCTATTCAATTTGGTGTTGTCAGTGCTTTGAATTTTAGCCATTCTAATAGGTGTGCAGTGGTATCTCATTGTTGTTTTAATTTGCAATACCCTAATGACATATGAAGTTTGAATGTCTTTTCATATGCTTATTTGCCATCTGTATATCTTTGGTCAGGCCTCTGTTCAGATCTTTTCCACGTTTTTTAATGGGGTTGCTTATTTTCTTATTGTTGAGGTTTTAGAGTTCTTTGCATATTTTAGATACCTCTTAAAAATAGAGTAGAAGACAATCAAGTTGTTTTTAACCAAGTCCCAGTGATGTGCAGAATACATCGGTATTAAACTTTCAGTCTTTCTGGCTATTTACTAAATTGGATGTAATAAAATTTATCCATCATACAAGAATCACATGTGATTTAACTACGCATTGTTAAATAGCATGAAGAAATAGAAAGTTTTGCTTGATTAAGTATTATTACTGCTCCTAGGCTAAAATAATCATGAGAAATTTCAGTTCCAAATGACACATTATAAATCCCTTGTAATATTATAAATCTAGTAATCATAGTAATACTCTAATGCAATTCAAGGGTGAGCTACTAAATTAGTAATAATCGGTCCTGAACAAAATCTAATAAGACAACCCATTTTCTCTGTCCTCTTTCTAGATTTTCCCTTTAGGCCTTGAGCATTGGGAATTAATTTTGTTTTTAAATGGCTTAACTATAGAACTTCTTTATTTTTTTCCTCTTTTATGCTATTCTAATTATATGGAATAACGGTTTTCCGATTGGATTCAAAAGAACCCTGGGTTCCAAAGGCATTCCTTGAAATAAATTTAAAGTTACCTATTGCCAGAAAATATGGACAGGATTAATTTACATCAAATCTCATGCTCACACCACAAAAGAATTCAGGGCCTAATAAAAGAATGCAGAATAGTTTCATGATTTCAGTTGATGATTCTTGTATTAGAAACTCAGTAGCTGTGGAGTTTTCCTTGTTTGAAAATAATGTTTTTAGAAAGAGAACTCGTCCTTTCTCTCCCTCCTTCATTCATTAACTAATATTTACTAAAGATATACCATGTATCAGGAACTATGATAGTAACTGGATGAAGAATGATGAAAAACTAGGAAAATCATTGCCCAAATGGTGTTTAGAGTCTGGTGAAGAATTCGGGCATAAACAAATAATCACATAAACCTATTAATAGGATTAGAAGCTGAGATAAGTGCTATGAAGGAAAATATAGGAAGCTATGACAGAAAATAATAGGGAGACTTGATTTAGGTTGGAGATCAGGGAAGGCCTTGGTAAGGATGTGACATTTTAGTTGGTACCTAAAGGGTAAGTAGGAGAGAGCCAAGGGTAAAGTGACGTAGGGAAGAGAATGTGCAAAGGTCCTGAGGCAACATTTGTCTGAAAAATATTTTCTGAGAAAACATTTGCCATAATATATGAAATAAATATTTTTGGCAGGATAGATTCTCCAGGAAGTAGAACCTGAGACATAATATTTATTAGGAAGTGCCCTTAAGATCAATCCCTGTGAAGGCAGGGGAAGAATTCAGGATTGGGCCAGGGGAAAAGTCCAGTTGCAACACAGACCCAAACAGCTCTGGTTGACCACACAGGGAGATCTAGAGGTAAACTAGATTGGCCTGTCAGGATTGTCTACTAGTGGGCCAGAATGGCTGGACCTTTATAACCTTCTGTCCATCATGTCAGTCTTTGGGTGTAAGCTACTACAGTGAGAGTGTGACTTTGAGCTAGGTGGCTTTGCAGCTGATGCCATCCCTGAAGGACCTGACAGCTGAAGGCTCTCTGCCAATAGTACTTTCTGCAGCTGAGGCAACAAACCCCTCCTTGAAGGGGGGGTCGGGGGGGGGGACATCTCCACATCCATCACAATATTCAATATTATAACAAGCTTTTACAAATCAATAAAAGACAACCCAATAACCAACAGAGTAGAAGACAAAAGTAGGCAATTCACAGAAAAATCACAAGTTATCAACAAATGTACAAAAACATGCTCAGCCATTGTTAGCAACAAGGAAAATGCAAACTAGAATGAGAAGCCTTTTTGTTTTGTTGTGCATTGCATTGTCAAGAGTTTAATGATGATAATACCCATAGTAGATGAAGGTGTGGTTAGTTACACTGCTGCTTACCCTGGGATTCCTGAACAACGGTCCCTCTCAATGTGTTACACCTTGCTCAGTGAAGGAGCATCCCTGTTAGACAGTCTATCAGAGTTTGCAGTAACCAAGGTGAATTTCCACACTAAGTTGGCGGGGGAAGAGGAAAATTAAACTGTTAAATGGACTGATTCATTTAACTGTCTCCACAATCCACAGGAAAAGCAAGCACAAAATTTTATAGGGGTTCATCGTAAAAATATCTCAACTTCTAGCCTTCTATCCTGAGGTTCAGCTATTTTGGGGTGAGAAGTTATAATTTTTGTTTGTTTGTCCAAGAAAGAACTTACCTGTGTTTATGTATATGTTAATAAATGCAGAGAAAGATCTGGAAAGACATCTCTGAAGCTTATTTCTGAGTAGCAGTAGTAGTAGTCGTTTTTGTTACAATCGCATGTATTATTTTAGTATTTTTAAAAGGCTTTAGATGATCTTGCAGCAAAAGTAATGCCTCCCACTATAGTAAGCATTTTCTGAGCCCTCCAATAGCTAACAATTTTCAGAGCTTCATCCAACCCCTACGTGGACAGTATCTCTCTCTTTCTCTCTCTTTTTTTTTAAAAAATAAGCCTAAGACATTAAGAATCACCATCACTCTAACTCCCTCCCCTTCCAAAAAAACAAAAATTAGGCAGAAAGAAAGCAAGGGAGGAAGATAGGACAAAAAACAGCCCACACTGGATGGATCGCAGTGGGTAACGGAGGAGGGTAGTAAACATATCATGAAGAGCCTTATGGTTCATTTTAAAGATTTTGGAATTTATCTTAAATACAGTGGGAACCCAATGAGGTGTTTTAAGCAGGGGATGCTGTGATTCAATTTGTTTCATAGCTGTCACCTTGGTTGGAGTGTGGCCAATCAACTAGAGGGGTGCAAGTATAGCATCTAGGGGTCTGATTAGGAGGTCAATGGAAGAATCCAAGCAAGAAACAATGGGAACAGTGGGAATGGCAGCAAAAATGGTGGAAAACACAAGGCTCTCCTGTGGTCCTTTCCTCCAGGAAAGGTAGAGAAGCTGAAATAGGAAAAGATTTCCAGAGTGGAGGAGAAAGAACAAATCCAGCACACAGAAAGACAGGAGAGTCTGAGAGAAAGAAGGACAAAGATGACTGGACATGGAGGGGAAGAAAGGAAGTAAAAACTGTGCAGCTGAGGAAAAATGAGGCAAAATGTAACATGGGAAAAAAAGTTAGGAAAATGAGTGGGGCTATAATTTGGAAGCCATAAAACAGTAGTGATCTATATATTTGAGCACCAATTAATAAAAAATTAAAATGATTGTGTACTTTTTAAAAAAACTAAATGTTATATCTCTTTAACTTTTTAATCAGTAAAACCAATATCTGCTGCTATGTTTAAGCAGGTTTCAGTTATTTTCCTGTTATTGAAAAAGTATCTCTTTTGTTACAAAATATCAAAGTTATGTAACATCTGCTCAGTGGTGCTTGGTGTGATGCAGCACATTTGAACAGACTTTGTAGTTGAGGAAGATACTTCTGAAGCTAGTTTATTGTATCTTTCTTGACTTACCTTCTAAGCTACTTAAAAAAATTTTTCTTCTCATAGAGATCATATTGTATTCTTTAAGATAAGGGACTTTTCCATTGCAAACAAGATAAATATTAATACCTCTAACACAAAGAAGAATGACTTCATTAAATTAAAAGACAATCAGAGTTATAAATTTTGTGGAATAAATGACTCTCTGCAGCCCCATCTGGGTCTCACATTAGAAGCCCCTCAAGGAGAGATCTACTTGAGTTTAGCATCTGTACTCTCTAAGAACCTGGAACAAGGCAGTAGCAATTATACATCCTATTCATGCTATGGAAACCAGCATCATTTATTCAGAGCCATTCGTGGGTCCTGTGTTCCCCAGCCCTTCTCAAATAAGACCAGTCAGGGTTTATAACTTTCTTTCAGGCTAATGTCAAAAATATCCTCCTTGTCTTCTGGACCAGCCAGTGGCTCAGTCAAACATGGCCTGTGGGCTGTCTGAACTGTTTAGGACTGAGTTTGGCCTCATCTGAAAGAGGGCAAAGGGGAGTGGGTAACTGAAGTTAAGTGGAGGTCTTTTCCATAAAGTCAGGCAGACTATAAGCCACCAAAAAATCCTGATAGCTGTTCACCACCTTTCAGGTTTGAGAAGAAATGAGCATGCAATATTCTTTGGTGATCTTTTTAGGACCGTACACAATCAGCTAGACTGTTAATCCAGTGCATGATCCTAGTATATATACTTTTAAAAGCTTTCACCTAATTTTATTATGTATGCTTATAAAATATATCTATACTATTATAAAATATATATAACATATAGAATAATATTTATTATATATAATTTTATTTTAAAATCTTTTTCTTTTACATTTTCTCTCTTAGAACATTTTTTTTTAAACTTTACTCTAAGTGAAAATAACATCAAAATTACCTAAGTAGTCTGCTCAAACTTTTCTTGGCTGACTTTGATGGCACAGTGCTATCCACTTTAATCATGGATAAATAAGGTTTCCCTAGAGAAAGCCATCTACTACCATATGTCTTTAAGAAAGAAACTGCTGGTAACTGATTAGCCCCATTTGCTGAAATCATTTTCCTTCTTATTAATTATTTTTGCTTTAGTGACTGAGAAACAATTTGCTTTTTGTAAGTAAAAAAAAAAAAAACCTTCAGAAGTAATACTTAAAAATAACTTCCCATTCACTATCACCAAGATTACAAAAAGAAAAAGACACATATAAGTAAGAATAGCAAGGAAATTTAACCTTAAGAAGATGAATATAGAGGTGACTGAACTAAGGTGCTTTTTAGGAAACTTTTGGAAATCTACAGCTGGTCCTTACCTGCAAATACAATTATTTCATTTAATTCCTATTGGCTTTTTTTTTTTAAACTGATCACTAGTAAAATTCAAATTTCCCCATCTTAGAAAGGAAGCTTGAGTCTTTCCTCAGACACTGGACAAGAGTGATGATGATTAACTTTTAACCCTATTTTTATTTTATTTTTTTAATTATTATAGTTTTATTATTTTTATTTTGCGGTACGTGGGCCTCTCACTGTTGTGGTCTCTCCCGTTGTGGAGCACAGGCCCCGGACGCGCAGGCTCAGCGACCATGGCTCACGGGCCCAGCCGCTCTGCGGCATGTGGGATCTTCCTGGACCGGGGCACAAACCCGTGTCCCCTGCATCGGCAGGCGGACTCCCAACCACTGCGCCACCAGGGAAGCCCTAATCCTATTTTTAAACAAACATTCAAATGAACATTTTCCCTTATTTGCAGCCATCATATGGTTATTTCAATTCCCCTGCCTTTGCTTAAAACACAGTAATCTTTTCTTAGAAAAGTCATTCAGACCAGGTTACCAGATACTTTGAAAATATCAGTCTTATCATACCATGATGATATCTCATTTTAGACCCCAAAATGCTATTACTCAGTGAAATCATAAGTCCTTTCCCTGCTTCAAATGGCTCTTTTCAAAAGCCAAATTATTCAGAGGACAAAAATTTGTCATTATTGAGAATATTCCAAAGAGAATGTCATAGGCACTGAAGAAAAAAAGACAAGAATACCCATAGACAGTTGTCCTTTCAAATTTTCAAAACATCTTCAAGTCTCTCTTCTCATTTATTCTTTATGACTTTCTTTAGGTATTATTAATCCCAAATAGGGGAAGAAACTGAATGCTGAAGAAGTCATTCATTCATTCATTTGATAAGTATTATGTGATGTTTACTATTGGCCAACACTGGAAATCAGAGTATATGTCTAAAGTTACATGGCTAATAAGTGCCAAACCAGAACTACAGCACAAGTCCAATTTTCTGCTATATCATAATGCCTGTGGTAGATGATATATTCCAAAATATAAAAATCACCAACAATATCTGTTACCTCACATGCTCTAGAAGCTTGCTACTGACCTGTCAATAAGTGAAGTTGAAATAGAGAATTATCCTTCCTTTGAAAACAGACCAGCTGTGATGCACTTGTAACTAATAGAATACAGTGGCAGAAGTAAAGTTACCTTGCCTTCCAAGGCTATGAGCTAGAATATCTGCTCTTAAAGTCTTTCTTTTAAAGTAAGCAGTCCATATGCCCTGAGGCCACCATGCAGTAAGGAACTCAAACTAAGTCTTATAGTAAGACTACATGGTCAGGCCATGAGAGCAAGATACCCAGCCAGCCAGCATCGGCTTCAACACTCCCTCTGTTCCAACCCTAGCCATCATCTGACTGCAACTGCATGAGAAACCTTTTCTCAGTTCCTAATCCAGAGTAATAATTAACCAGAACACTATCACTTGGAAAATCCAAAACAGTTGTGATAACTGTCTGCACGGTAGATTGCATGAACTGCTCCAAATTCTTTATCCCTCCCTGTATCCATGCCTTCTCTCACATGTTTTTGTGGTTCTCCAGACAGAGTATATCTGCCTACCAGCAGAAGCGTGGAAAATTGATTATCGTTGTTTTAAATCATAGAGTTTTGGGGTGATTTGTTTTGCAGGAGTGGTTAATTGATACACCAACCTTTTTTTGGAAAATATATATCCTCTCAAGACAAGCAAAAAAGAAAAATACGTACTATTATGTATAAGGTCTAATTTGTTTTTTGAAAAATCAGCCTTCTTATCTTACAGCCATAATTCACTAATCCTGTGTTTTAGAAAGTGTATCTGGAGTTACCTGGGGTGAGACTCTTGTCTATGCTGTTCACAAGCTGCTTAACCTGGGCAAGATTTGAACCTCTCTAAACTCAGTTTCCTCATCTATAAAAAGGGAATAATAGGACCTACCACATAGGATTATGGAGAGAATTAAATGAGATAATCCACAGTGTTAGTTCCATGCTTTTGTTACAAGTAACAGGACTACAACTCAAACTAATCTAAGCAAAAATGGAAATTAGTTGACAAGATATCTCATATAGTAGAAGGAAATATTGAACAACTGAGCCACAAGGATGCAGATGGTCCTTGAAAACAATTGAAGCTCATGTCTTTGAATAAGTCCAGGACTCTTGCTCTCTACCCAAATTTTCCCCCCATTTTTCTTGACATATCAGTTTTCTTCTTCCTTACCAGCTTCTCTGGAAAACAGTACCATGGCTGCTAATTGCTCCTGAGTTTGAGATTTTGTGCTCCCCACTGCCATATTCTCTCTGCTCCTAAATTCAGAATTCTCAGTGATGGGCTCTAATTGGATGTTCTTGAGTCAGGTGACCTACCTTGAACCAACCAACTGTGGCCAAGGGGAATGGTCTGGAAGACGGCAGTTCTTGTACATACTACATGGCAGAGAGAGGAGAATAGTAGATTCCATTAGAAAGAGGCACTAGACCCAGAAAAGCTGGGAGTAGTGGTAAAAGAATTCCTTCGCTTGCTACTTTACATGCAAATCATTTGGCACAGTGGCTAGTTTATGGTAAAAGCAGAACATATATTAGCATCTTTTGAATGATTCAACATTGTCAATAATCATCACTGAGTACATTGTCTAATATCCATATGCCTAATTTATAACCCATGATTGCAAAGCAGCCTAATATTAGTTTCTACTGTTATTCACCTTCCGCTCAAGTGTTATATAGCACATTAATAGACCTTTCATGATAATGTATGATTTGAAAAAGTCAGTGAAACCTTCGGATTTTTCTTTTTTTCTGAGACACAGTTGGCTAAAATTCCCTTTACAGGCCTTGTGATAGTAACTTTTATGTATCAACTTGACTAGGGCTAAGGGATGACCGGAGAGCTGGTAAAACATTATTTCTCCATGTGTCTGTGAAGGCACTTTGGGAAGAAATTAACATTTGAATCAGTAGCCTGGGTAAAGAGGATGGTCTCACCAGTGCAGGTGGGCATCAACAAATCTGCTGAAGACCTGAATAGAACAAAAAGGCAGAGGAAGGGTGAATATGCTTTCTCTGTTTGAGCTGGGACTTTATCTTCTCCTGCCTTTGGATGGGCCTTCCGATTCTGACTGGGGCGTAAGCCATCAGCATCAGAATTCTCAGGTCTTTGGGTTTAGATTGGAACCACACCACCAGCTTGCAGATGGCAGATCACGAGCCCTCTTAGCCTCCATAATCATATGAGCCAGTCCCTCATAAAAAATCTCTCTCTATATATCTGTAACCTATTGGTTCTGTTTCTCTGGAGAACCCTGACTAATACAGACCTGATGTACCTTTTATCACAGAAACAAATGAAATTAGCATATAGTGTCTATTCTACTTAAATAAATCACACTAAGCTCTCTGTACACATGACTTAGAAGGTAAATTATACATATTGCAATAAAACAGATCATATACTAGATGTATCTTTCTACATAACGTACTCAGAAAAATATTAAAGAAAGAAACTTGCCCTTTTTCCAACTTAAAAAATTCCCAAGTGATAAAATTCTATACTCCAAACAGAAGCAAGTAAACAAAAGGTCCTCAAATTATCAGACTTCACTCCTATCCCCTCTTAGAAAAACAGATGTTATAAATAACAAGCAGTTTTTAAATATCACCTTCCCCTGAGGAAATCTTGGTCACCTTGTCTACTTCTCTCCAAGAGGTGGGTGAAGAGAAGACAATGTAATATTCAGAACTTTGGTGACCCAGGACCCAACTTTTCTGCCCTTCCCCTTTCACTATGAGTTGGATAGGACTTTTCTCTGAGAGCCAATGACGGGAGAGTCTGAAACTCAGGTTTTGTAGGGATTATATCTTCTGCTGTTCATTTAGAACCTTGAAAGATTTCTCTGCCCTTCCTTCCTGAGTATTAGAATTAGGTCAGCATGGAAAGGTAAGTTTCTTCCAGTCAGAGAAACTTATAGAGGATCTTCAGGAAATAGATGGAGTAGACATTAATTGGGGCGATTATCTGGTTCACAGTGATCTTCCCAGTCGTCAGTGTCTGATGCTTCTCTTCTCTGGGGGACTGATTCTTCTGTCCCCCCTCTCACTCTAGCATATGGTCCAATGCAAGTTATGTGATCTTGTCTCCAGGGTTACAAAAAGCCAAACATGGGCTCATGACTCAAGCAGGCCAATCTGAGTCCTTCCCTGACATTGTTAAAACTGGAGCAGTGGGCTTTCCTGGTGGCGCAGTGGTTGAGAGTCCGCCTGCCGATGCAGGGGACGGGGGTTCGTGCCCCGGTCCGGGCAGATCCCACGTGCCGCAGCGCAGCTGGGCCCGTGAGCCATGGCTGCTGAGCCTGCGCGTCCGGAGCCTGTGCTCTGCGATGGGAGAGGCCACAACAGTGAGAGGCCTGCGTACTGCAAAAAAAACAAAACAAAACTGGAGCAGTAAGTAATAAATATGCGAGTCCAGGGTCATACCCCACCACTCCACAATATGAAGAAACATGTCCGCAAACATGAGCAGCAGAAACAGCGAGAGGCGCAGAGGCAGTCTTAATGGTATTTGAGCCCTTTGTTCCAGTTATTGAAATTCCTAGAGCTCCCCTAATCCCCGACTTTCCAAGAGGTGGTTTTTCATCTTATATTGGCTTTGGGAGCTTCTCCAGTACCCTGCCAGCACATCCTCTTTATTACTCTAGCTTTAGTTACATTTCTGTCACTTGCAATCGAATCCTGACTTCCTAGAAAGCAAGTGGCTGTCACTGAGTCAAACAAGCAGTGTCAAGGTTCAGAGTGTTCAGAACCCCACATTTTTTCCCCTGTCACACCTATTGGCCTTAGTGAGGTCAGGGATCGTACCCACATATCTGACCACCTGCACTGTCTAATCTAACATGAATCCTAAAGTCCTCTGTCTATAATCAGCAACTTGTTTCAGAAGAGGAGAATGATTTGCCTTCTGAGTTTTTCCCCTTAATAATGTTGAAGTCATTCTTCATTTCAGCCCTTTCACCACTTCATTGTTTAGGGACTTTAATTTCTTGGAAGAGTTCTCAAGATGATGTGCACTCTTCCAAAAGTTTTTGTTCACTGTGATCTGAATTTTTGTGTCTCCCCTAAATTCATATGTTGAAATCCTAATGCCGGATGTGATGATATTAGGGAGTGGGGCCTTTGGGAGGTGATTAGGTCATGAGTGTGGAGCCCTCATGAATGGATTAATGCCCTAATAAAAAAAAAGACTCCAGAGAGCTCCCTATCCCCTCCCACCGTGTGAGGACACAGTGAGAAGGCACTGGCTATGAACCAGGAAGAGGGCTGTCACCAGAACCCAACCCTGCTGCGCCTTGATCTTGGACTTCCAGCCTCCAGAACTGTGAGAGATAAATATCTGTTGTTTATAAGCCACCCAGTCTGTGGTATTTTGCTACAGTAGCCCAAACGCACCAAGACACCAATCATCACCCAAAACAAAATATGCATTTTTCTCCTCAGAGATCTGAGCAATCTTTTGATTTTTGTTTCTCAGCCAGGAATGTCTGTGGGAAGAAAATAAATGTTTATATTCTCTTTCCAGAGCCCCACGCCTGTCTGAGGAGCCTACTGACCAAGGATAAAGGAAATTATTTGTCCCCAGTCTCTGCAACTCTGCTTGTGGGGATGTGGACTTATTTTGTAGAAGGGGGTGGAGGATGAGGGAGGTGGAGAGAGGTAGGGATAGAATTACATCTGTATCAAATGTAGTTCTGCAAATATGAACTGGTCGGTGCCTTCCAACAGCTCAGCTTTGATTTTGCAGTCTGAAAGCCGGGAATGTTATCTCCCTCATTGATTTCTGCTAATCAGGAGACTTCTAGAGGCAGGGAAGGGGAGCCACCAATATTTATAAAAATTAGATCTCTTCATTCTGACTACTTAGGGCTGAGTAAGTAGCCATAGTTCACAAGTGATTAATACTGTTGCTCCAAATGAGACTGATTTTTCCAAACAATGTTCTATAAAACCTTGTCTTGTGTTTCCCTGCAGGAGTCTCTCAACTTTTTGCACATTTATAATGCTATTTTCTCCTTTCTGTTGATGTGAGATCAAAATCTTGACATGCAACTTTCAGCGTCTCCCCATGTTACTGAAACCAGCCCCTTTGCTGTAAGGCTTGCTATCCCCAGAGGAGACATTTAGGCACCAGATTCTTGGTGCTTCAAACAGTCTGACACATAGCAGACTCAACAAAAATTTAGCAATGAATGAATTTATTATTTTAAGACCATATATGATTCTTAATGCCAGAAAGAAGCCCAAAGGAGAGAAATCAGGGGTGTGTATGGCTTGTTTTAGTGTCAGTGGGGGGTCAGTCCTTTTTGAGTCACAGATCCCTTTCAGAATCTGATGAAAGCTATAGATCCTTTCCCCCACCAAGTGCACAATATATATAAATTTGCTTAAAACTTTAAGTTGTTCACTGACCTAAGTGTCTGTGGTCTTTGCATTAAGAAGTTCTGTTAAAGTAGAATATTAAATATTAGAAAAAATATTCATAATCATTGGGGAATGGCTTTGGGGCTAATTTGTGCTCAGACGTCATCAATTCTTTCTAGCTTATTGTTATGATTTAACTAAGTACTCTTTAAACAGTCATTTCGAAAAGGAAAAAAGTCTTCTGTATTGGGCAGTGAGCACAAAAGAAAACATAGAAAGGTTATGATTCCTCCTCCCTATGGACTTCCACTCCTGGTCCAAATTTAGAAGATTCTCAGCGTATCCATACCCTCAAGCCAGATATGACCATCAAGATATGTGATATTAATGACCTTCTGATAACAAAACTTTACCATCTGAATCTGAACATTTATATGGACTGTGCCCTTTATTATTATTATTATTATTAATTATTTTTGTGTTATGCGGGCCTCTCACTGTTGTGGCCTCTTCCGTTGCAGAACACAGGCTCCGGACGTGCAGGCTCAGCGGCCATGGCTCACGGGCCCAGCCGCTCCGCGGCATGTGGGATCTTCCCGGACGAGGGCACGAACCTGTGTCCCCTGCATCGGCAGGTGGACTCTCAACCACTGTGCCACCAGGGAAGCCCTGCCCTTTATTACTTTAAGGGTAGGATGAGATGAAAAGAACAAAATATTTCACGGAGAAAAATCCCTGATATACCTGCTGATATCTGCTTTATGTTCCTTCGTTTATATTAAAGTTCAATAACCCTAATCTATACTTAAATAAAAAGTCTTCTTTGGTATTATGCTTTGGTATATCTCTGTCTCCCAAGAACCAGGAAGAAAACAAGATGATCTAGAATTATGGCCACAAACCTTTAAAACTAAAGGGTATAGGTCATCTAACCTGACACTTTGTTTCACAAATGGAAAAACTGAGACACAGAGAGGTCAAAGTAACCTTTCCAAGATCTCTATAACTTTTCCAAGTTCTCCATAACAGATTCTTTACTCTCTTCCTGTTGAAAAGTTATTCATCCACACATGACCAGGTGTCATTGTAATTCCTCTCAGTAGAGTAGGTGGAAGTATATTCTTCCATCACATTGACGTTGAGCTTGGCTATGTGACTTGCCAATAAAATACTAGCTTAAACTTTAAATGTGTTTGCCTGGGGGCTACCCTGGTGGCGCAGTGGTTGAGAGTCCGCCTGCCGATGCAGGGGACACGGGTTCCTGCCCCGGTCCGGGAAGATCCCACATGCCGCGGAGTGGCTGGGGCCGTGAGCCATGGTCGCTGAGCCTGCGCGTCCGGAGCCTGTGCTCCGCAACAGGAGAGGCCACAACAGTGAGAGGCCCACGTACAGCAAAAAA
>NW_006792736.1:620911-646839 GCF_000442215.2 Lipotes vexillifer
AAAAAAAAAAAAAAAAAAAAAATGTGTTTGCCTGGTTTGGTTTATCCTCTTGCACTTCTGCCATTGCATCATTAGAAATAGATAGGCAGCCACTGGACCCAGATGATGACAACATGTGGAGCACAGCTGGAGTCTAGAGTCCAGGCAAGCCCAGCCAAACATCATCAGGTCCAAGATCAGATGAATAGCAGCCCACATGCCAACTCATAAGCAAGAAAAGTCTTTGCTGTTTTAAGCCACTGAGATATTGAGGGCTATCTGTTATACAGTACTATCACAGTGAAAAATCAGATTAATACAGTCTCATAAAAGATCAACAAAGGTAGAATATTCAAATATTTTTTTCAAATTGAATTGGCTGCAATTTGATTCATATGCCTATAATAGAAAAACTCAAATAACAATGGCTTAATCAAAAGTGAATTTTACTTTCTTCAGTAAATGCAATCTAGAGTCAGGCAATTCACACTAATCGTTTAGTGATTCTCTGTGGTCATTAGGTTCTTTCCTGTGCATGACTCTACCATCCTCAGGATATGACCCTTGTCTTAATGGCCTAAACTTGCTAGGAGAGCTTCTGCATCAAAGACAGGAAGAAGACTGGAGAATAAAAGGAAGAATGGTACATGCTCTCTCTTTTAAGGAGACTTCCTAGAATTTCCACAGAATCTCTGCTGAGATTTTATAGGCCAGAACTAAGTCAAATTAACATACCTAGATGGAAAGGAGACTGAAATACAGTCTTTTAGCTAAATAACAATGTGCAAGCAAAAATCACAGGGTTCTATTTCCAAAAAGAAGGGGAGAATAGATACTTTGAGGCAACTTCTGTCACAATGGACAAATATCTGTTGCCCTATAGGAAGTGCCCAGTAAATGTTATGTGGATGACTGACTGAAAATATTAATTTTCATGATCTAAATTACAAAAATGGAAAATTTGATTATGCAATTCATTTAAAATTTGTTTTCTTGTAAAATGATGCTTTACTATGCATTATAAAGTTTTGCAATTTCATTCAGTAAAAAGTGCTGGGCACTACAGTTTGTAAAGCACTGTGCTTAGATCTGCTGGAATCCAGACAAGAGGAAGACACAGTCCCAAGCTGCATGGAAGTTCAACTTTAGAGGAAGCTATTGAGACAGAACCATTGGGTTAACAAGCTATATGGGACGCTTTTCCTATAAACTAACAGCTTTCTATCTCAGGATTCTGGTCTCTTGGCTTTTCTTTCTGAGGACTTTCTCCAATGTTACTGAAGCTTAGTCAGCCCATCAGTAGGATAACCCAGAACTTCCTGGAATTTAATTCTTTGTGTTTACAAAGGGGTTGTTCTATGCATTGTAGTATCATTCTGTTTATCATTAGGTTTAACTGAAGAGATTGAGTTACTCAAAAGCCTTCAACTTATAATAGATACATTGAATAGATATTCAAAAGTTAAAAATTAATTGAAGTGCAGGATCATGAAAAGATGCTCAACATCACTAATTATTAGAGAAATGCAAATCAAAACCACAATGAGATATCACCTCCCACAAGTCAGAATAGCCATCATAAAGAGTCTACAAATAACAAATGTTGACGAGGATATAGAAAGAAGGAACCCTTGTATATAGTTGGTGGGAATGTAAACTGGTGCAGCCACTATGGAAAACAGTATGGAGATTCCTCAAAAAACTAAAACTAAAACTACTATATTATCCAGAAATTCCATTCCTGGCTATATATCTGGAAAAAAATTGAAAACACGAATGCAAAAAGATACATGAACCCCAATGTTCATAGCAGCATAGTTTACAACAGCCAAGACATAGAAGCAACATGTGTCCATCAACAGATTTGTGGATAAAGAAGATGTGCTACACACACACACACACACACACACACACACACACACACGTAATGGAATGTTACTCAGCCATTAAAAAGAATGAAATTCTGCCATTTGCAACAATGTGGATGGACCTACAGAGTATTTTGCTTAGTGAAATAAGTCAGACAGAGAAAGACAAATACTGTATGTTATCACTTATATGTGGAATCTAAAAGTAAAACAAGTGAATGCATATAACAAAAAAGAAACAGACTCACAAATATAGAAAACAAACTAGTGGATACAAGTGGGGTGAGAGAAGGAAGGGAGGGGCAAGATAGGGGTAGGGGACTAAGAGATACAAACTACTAGGTATAAAATAGATAAGCAACAAAGATATACTTATACTGTATAGCATAGGGAAATATAGCCAATATTTTATAACTTTAAATGGCATATAATCTATAAAAATATTGAGTCACTGTGCTGTATACACAAAACTAATATAATATTGTAAATCAACTATACTTCTATAAAAAATTTAAAAAACAAAAAATTAAAAAACTAATTGAAGTGTATAATAAAAGTCACAACAAAAATTATGATATCCAGAGCTGTTTTTAATTTTATTGATTTAAATAAACAGAGAGTATTAATATATGGATGTTTATCTACTCCTCTGAATGTGGGACCATAATGTAATAACCCAGACCAGATTTGCCAGCCCACAATAAATAACTAGAAAACTGGATAAAATATAAGAAAAAGTGTTTTCAGACATGGGATAACAGGAACAGTAGAACTATTATCTCTGATATAGAAGAGAAACAAATGAGATGAGCCCTACAATTACCTGGATTTTTGCCTGAAGACATTCCACTTGGTTGTATTGATAGGGGGATCGCAAGCAAAGCAGAGATCTCACTGAGCTGAGGAAACTTTCTCAACTTGATAAAGGGCATCAGTGAAGACTCAACACTTTCCCTTGAAGATCAGGAAGGTGACAAGAATGTCTCCTCTTTCTCTACTCTTTTTCTTTCTTTCTTTTTAAAAAAATATTTACTTATTTATTTGGCTGCACCAGGTCTTAATTGTGGCTCGTGGGATCTTTAGTTGCGGCATGCGGGATCTAGTTACCTGACCAGGGATTGACCCCCGGGGCCCCCTGCATTGGGAGCACAGAGTCTTAACCACTGGACCACCAGGGAAGCCCCTCTCTACACCTTTTCAACATTTACTGGAGATCCTAGCCAGTGCATTAAGCAAGAAAAGAAACAAAAACCACAGAGATTGCAAAGAAAGAAATAAAAACTCTATTTATAAGAAAACTGATCATATACATACAAAATCTTAAAGAATCTAAAAAATAAACTTACTTGCTAATGAATGACTTTAGCAAGGTCCCAAAATCAGAGCTAACATGCAAAAATTAATTACATTTCTATATATTGACAACAAACAATTGGAAATATAAATCATAAAACATTTCCATTACAGTAGTATCGCTTAGTGAACAGACAGAGAAAGACAAATACTGTATGTTATCACTTATATGTGGAATCTAAAAGTAAAACAAGTGAATGCATATAACAAAAAAGAAACAGACTCACAAATATAGAAAACAAACTAGTGGATACAAGTGGGGTGAGAGAAGGAAGGGAGGGGCAAGATAGGGGTAGGGGACTAAGAGATACAAACTACTAGGTATAAAATAGATAAGCAACAAAGATATACTTATACTGTATAGCATAGGGAAATATAGCCAATATTTTATAACTTTAAATGGCATATAATCTATAAAAATATTGAGTCACTGTGCTGTATACACAAAACTAATATAATATTGTAAATCAACTATACTTCTATAAAAAATTTAAAAAACAAAAAATTAAAAAACTAATTGAAGTGTATAATAAAAGTCACAACAAAAATTATGATATCCAGAGCTGTTTTTAATTTTATTGATTTAAATAAACAGAGAGTATTAATATATGGATGTTTATCTACTCCTCTGAATGTGGGACCATAATGTAATAACCCAGACCAGATTTGCCAGCCCACAATAAATAACTAGAAAACTGGATAAAATATAAGAAAAAGTGTTTTCAGACATGGGATAACAGGAACAGTAGAACTATTATCTCTGATATAGAAGAGAAACAAATGAGATGAGCCCTACAATTACCTGGATTTTTGCCTGAAGACATTCCACTTGGTTGTATTGATAGGGGGATCGCAAGCAAAGCAGAGATCTCACTGAGCTGAGGAAACTTTCTCAACTTGATAAAGGGCATCAGTGAAGACTCAACACTTTCCCTTGAAGATCAGGAAGGTGACAAGAATGTCTCCTCTTTCTCTACTCTTTTTCTTTCTTTCTTTTTAAAAAAATATTTACTTATTTATTTGGCTGCACCAGGTCTTAATTGTGGCTCGTGGGATCTTTAGTTGCGGCATGCGGGATCTAGTTACCTGACCAGGGATTGACCCCCGGGGCCCCCTGCATTGGGAGCACAGAGTCTTAACCACTGGACCACCAGGGAAGCCCCTCTCTACACCTTTTCAACATTTACTGGAGATCCTAGCCAGTGCATTAAGCAAGAAAAGAAACAAAAACCACAGAGATTGCAAAGAAAGAAATAAAAACTCTATTTATAAGAAAACTGATCATATACATACAAAATCTTAAAGAATCTAAAAAATAAACTTACTTGCTAATGAATGACTTTAGCAAGGTCCCAAAATCAGAGCTAACATGCAAAAATTAATTACATTTCTATATATTGACAACAAACAATTGGAAATATAAATCATAAAACATTTCCATTACAGTAGTATCAAAAACCATGAAATTTTTAGGGAATAAATGTAACAAAATATGTGCTTGCATATATGTTTACTGAAAACCACAGAACATTGCAGAGACAAATTTTAAAAGACCTGAATAAATGGAGGAATATATGATGCTCATTTATTGGAAGATCCAACACTGTTAAAATGGCAATTCTCCCAGTATCTAGATTAATTTATAGATTAAACTAATCCAAATCAAATCCCAACATGTTGTTTTGGCAGTAACTGACACACTGATTATAAAATCTGTATGAAAATGCAAAGGACCTAGAATAATCAAGTAATTTTGTAAAAGAAGAACAAAGTTAGAGGACTAAGATTTATTATAAAAAAAATTAACCAAGGGTGAGATATTGGTGAAAGAATAGACACACAGATCAATGGAACAGAATGGAAAGTTCGGAAATAGACCCACATATATATGACCATTTGGTTTTCAACAAAGGTATTAAGGTAATTGAATGGGGAAAGGACAGTCTTTTAAAAAATGGTGCCCAAACAGTTGGATATACATATGAAAAAAAAAAGAGCCTGGACCCTTACTTCATACCAAATGTCAAAATTAGACTTAAACATAAGAAATAAAACTTAAAATTTTTAGCAGAAAACATAGGAACAAATGTTTTTTACTCTGGGATGTCATGAGTCACAAAAATTGATCAATTGGTGTTCACACAAAAAAAATGTTGGCTCTTTGATAAACATTATCAAGAGAATGAAAAGGCAAGCCACAGAGTGAAGAATATATTCATGTTACATGTATTTGACAAAGATGTGAATTTGAAATAAAGAACATTTGCAACTTATTAATAGTAAATTGAACAACCCAATAAACATGGACAAATACTTTAAAAAAGAAGATATACAAAAAACTAATGAACACATGAAAAGATGCTTAATGTCATTAGTCATCAGGAAAATGCAAATGAAAATCCCAATTAAGTACCACTACAATACCCAGTAAATGGCTAAAATTAAAAAGTCTGACAACTTTAAGTATTGGAGAGGATGTGAGTTAAATTCTCATACATTGCTGCAGGAAACGTAAAATGGTACAATCACTTTAGCAAAGAGTTTGACAATTTTTACATGGTCCACAAAAGGTATTGTGTCAATAACAGGGAGAACTAATCAGCCCTCATAGCCACATGTAATATCAAGTAGAAAATGGTTCTAATAGTACTGAGCACATTATAACAAAGTAGGAGTGTTCAAAAGTATTTGAATTAGCAAAATGTCTTAAAGAGAAATGTATGTTCCTGTTCTTGCATTTCTTAAGAGATGAAACTGTTATGTGGTTCTACAAATGATAATAAGATACTAATTAAGGAATAAAAAATGTTGTAATAATGCTAACAGACCAGGTCAATATATTATGATGACAAGACATAGATGAAATTACTAACTTTCAAAATACATCATTATAAGAAAGACAAATGGTTGCAAAACTTAACCATAAAAGGAAATAGCCTGATAGTAATTATCTTGATTTTAATCTGCTTGAGAGAAACAGCAAAATTCTATATCCAAATTCTCCATCCAATAATCAACTGTTTGATAACCTAGATCCTGTGACCATGGCTAGTTAGGAAAAGTATTTTTTCTTTTTTTAATCAGGAAATATTTATCACCCCTGGAAACACTATTTAAACATAGTATTACTAAAACCTTAGGCAGATATCAAATTAAGTAGAGTAAAAATATTATACAACAACACTAGGAATATTGAAGATGTTAACCAACCTTATAATGTTACTATTTTAGAATACATGTAAAGGTATATGTAATAATAAGTTGTATAATTCTTGTATTTATACATATTCTATTTGCTGTTTAAGGTGTTCAGTCATGCTTAATATGGAATTGCTGTTTTTAAAGTAAATTTAGTTAACCAAATTTACCATCAATATGAATATACAAGTCTAGTAAGTAAAATTATGAATTTAGTAAGCTGAAAATCAAATGAAGTAAAAATTCTTTTGGTTGTTCCTCTCCATATACAAAACTCCTGGACATCAAAAGACATATAATCAACCACAAATTTATAGAGAGCTAATCAATACATAAAGCTCAATGTTAAACACCTAGCTCCTAGCACAGAGCCTGACATGGCTAGCTAGGAAACGTCTTAAAAAATTTTTGAATCTGGTAAATATTGGTTAAATAAATAACACAAGGTAAACTGTGGAGAGGGAATTGAATTACAAACAGAATTCTAGGTTTACAAGCCATGACATGTTTCATAAATGTATATTTTCTAATGGCTCCACAGAGCATGATGGATAGCAAAGGGAAGACAAGCTAGAATGTTAATTTTTTTAAACTCTTTTATATTGGAGTATAGCCGATTATCAATGTTGTGATAGTTTCAGGTGCACAGCAAAATGACTCAGCCATACATATAAATGTATCCATTCTCCCCCAAACTCCCCTCCCATCCAGGGTGCCACATAACATTGAGCAGAGTTCCCTGTGCTATACGGTAGATCCTCATTGGTTATCCATCTTAAACATAGCAGTGGGTACATGTCAATCCCAAACTCCCTAACTATCCCTTCCCCCCACCCTAGAATGTTAATTATTTTTTTTACAAATGAAGCACAATGTGACTAGCTTATATTTAGCAAATTACAAGTTAATGGTGATAAAAAATTAAGAGACAGTGGGTTTCCTTGGGAAGAACAGATGTAAGATTCCCAATACCAAATCTAGCCCTTGCTGGACTAAATTAGAATATATGTCTATCACTTCATTCAAAAAGATGGTCACCATGATGGTGTTAACATATATATTTCAATGAAAAATTCAGTTTACATTTTTCACATAGTTCTAAATTTGTTTCTTAGTTTGGAAATCAAGAAGAACTGCATAAATTACAATGTATTTAAAGGTGGGAATTGTTTTCTATATAATGACATTCAGAGCAATGTTCTGTTAGTGACTAACTCAGCCATGAGGGCTTTGGAAAGAAAAATGTGTTGCAAATATCTGCAAGTATATTGTACATAAAATGCACACAGCTTTCAGAGGTACAGTTTCATATCTCAAGGAATATAAACTCTCAGAGAGAGAAGAAATATAGTTCTTCTGTACTTTCTACAGACTAATAAAAAAACATAAGATCCTGGAACATGTTGTGTGTTAATTAAAGTTTGAGAGACAAAATTAAGTTATTGCTTTTCCTAAGATTCAGCTCATCAAGGAAGCTTATGTCCCACAGGTTTAGACCTTTGACACATCAACAGTTGTTTGTGTTTATCAGGAACACTGAACTTTGCTCCTTTTGAGTGGCATGCTTTGCAAAAAGTACGTGTGTGATGATCATAATTCAACAGTTTTAATTTTGTGACCACTTTATTTTTAGGAGGTTATTTAGGTCAATGGAAATTCTGCCATTGTGTCCTTTGATATGGCTCCAGAATCACTTAACATTACCAAAGTTGTAGAAATGGAAATTGCCAATATTCTTTTGTTTTCTAGTCACTTCTCTTCAGACTTAAATCCACTTCTTTTTTCTTGGTTATACTCTATAAAAGGCGTCAACAAGAAGATTTTAGAGAGTTGTGTATTCAGATAAATAATATTTTATTAGATCAAAGGGCTTAAGTAAAATATTGTCAAATAAAGAGGATGTTAATCAGGGCCATTCCAACATTAATATCTTGTACATCTTTCACAGTATCCATCACTACTTCCCCTTTCCCTCAACACATTCTCTGGCCCTTGTTACCTATTCAATTTTTTGGATTATTTAACCAGAATTGAGGCTTGTAATTACCTATACAATACCATTTTCTACTTCTTTCTTAATGACAAAACTCCAAATTTATTCAGAGCTGCAACGTGCCCAGCTAGAAAAATCATTTCCTGGTCTCACTTGTAGGTAGGCAGAGCCACGTGATGAAGTTTGGCCAAAGAGATGGAAACAAAAGCGTTGAAGGAGACTTCCTGGAAGACTTCTTGAAGTTGTTGGGAAGTGGACCCCTTTTGTTTTCCTTCCTGCTGCCTGTAGAGTGGGAGTGATGGGCAGTGTTCCCACAGCCATGTGGTAGCCAGTGTTAGTATGGTGAAGAATTATACAATCCAAGATACCACATGACCACAAAAGTACCACACTAGCCCTGGATATCATTTAAAAAAAAAGTAAAATACCAAGTTTTAAATACCATAATTGGAGTTTTTTCTGTGGCACACAGATACAGTTTTAGTGGCAAATGAATGGCAGGCTTGAATAGGGTTACTAAGGACAGTTTGGTGAAGGGACTTTTTACAAGGGTGTGAGCAGGGTTAAGGAACATTATAACACATTTACCAACTGCAAAGAAATATGTTTGGTCTCTAGGTCTAAGGAGTCAAGGAAGAGAGCCACAGACAGATGAATGGATAAAGAAGAGGTGGTATATATACACAACAGAATATTACTCAGCCATAAAGAAGAATGAAGTAATGCCATTTGCAGCAACATGGATGGACCTAGAGATTATCATACTGAGTGAAGTAAGTCAGACAGAGAAGGACAAATATCATATGATATCACATGTGGAATCTAAAAAAGTGACACATGTGAACTTATTTACAAAACAGAAATAGACTCACAGACTTAGAAAACAACCTTATGGTTACCAAAGGGGAAAGGTGTGTGGGGGAGGGATAAATTAGGAGTTTGGGATTAAAATATACACATCACCATATATAAAATAGATGACCAACAAGGTCCTACTGTATAGCACAGGGAATGATATTCAGTATCTTGTAATAACCTATAATGCAAAAGAATCTGAAAAAGAATAGTATATTTGTACATATGTATGTATAACTGAATCACTTTTCTGTACAGCTGAAACTAACACAACATTGCTAATCAACTATATTTCAATAAAAAAAATTTTTAAAAAGGAAGAGAGCAGTTTTTGGACCCCAGGTTGCTGTAGAATAGGGCCTCCTGATAGGAGCTGTGTCTTCAAGCAGACATGCACGGCAGGGAGTGAGTGACTCAGGATAACAGTCACTCTGGCCTCACTCTACACCTGCTCTCTTTTCTCCTGCTGTGTTTCCTATTGGACAAATAAATCATAAATTAGAGGGTAAAGGTCGCCTATATAAATAGTCTGTAACAGTCAGACTCCAGGGGCACATTGCAGGTTGAAGAAGGATAGAGAGTGAACCTGGAAGGGCAACTAGAAACTGTCCATCACAACAGCTTCATTACTTTCCTGCTTTCAACTCCATTCCCTCACCTGCCCCCCCCAATCCATCCCACATTCCACTGACATCTTAAAGTGGAGATTAATATTATCATTTCCCTCCTTTGCTTAAAATTCTGCAGCATATCCCAGTTGCCTAGCAAGTCAAACTCCTAAACTAAACATGCAAGGCCGTCACCATCTTGCTCCATCCCGCTTTCCCAAAACTATTTCTCTGCAATTTCCTACGTGTATCATATGTTGCAACCAAACCACAATGATCATGATTCCAAATAATGGCCCATGCTTTCCCATTTCCTTCGCCTTGGCTCTTCTGGCTTAAGAAACAGGATACTCTTCTTTCTTTCTCCTCTGTGAAAACCTCATCCATATATTAAAGCATAGCTTAAAAGCGTGTACCCTATGGATCCTTCCTGAACCTTTGGGCAGTGTCTCTACCTCCTTATTGTGAATGTTAGCTCTTTGTTTCTACCCCCCATATGGACTGCCAACTACCGACTCCTACTTCACCCCCCACGTGTTCTCAGTTCTTTCTCAGTAAATGGCCCACCAGTTGCCTAAGACAATACTTTGGAATCATCTTTGATTCCTTTTTTTCCCTCCCATTCCCCATATTCACATCCTACTGCTTGTATCAACATATATGCATAATTCAACCCCTTGTCACTACCTACCCTGATCCAGCCACCACCCAGTTCTTGCTGTATTGTTATAATAGTCTCCTTTTCATCAGTCCTCTATCAGGAGAACAGCAAGAGTCATCCTTTCTCTTTGAACGAGAGAAGAGAAATCACTCCTCTGTTCAACATCCTCCACTGGCTTCTCATCTCACACAGAATAAGAGCCAAAGTTCTCGCAATGCCCTACAAAGCCCTACATGATACAATCCCCACCACCCCCATACATACACACACTACCTCTTACTTCATTAGCTCTTTTTCTTCATAATTCCTGTCTCACTTACTTCATTCCAGTGATGTTTGTCCATTGCTATTGCTAGAATCCTCAAGCCTATGTCCTCATATCCTTTGCACTTGCTCTGACTTAAATATTATCATCCTCCCCACCCTGCCCCCATCCACATGGCTTATTCTCTGAATTCTTGAAGTTTTCTGTTCAATTATCACGTTTCCAGTGAGGCCACCCCTGATTACTCTATGGAAAATAGAAACCCCTCCCCTTACCGCCAGCATTTCCTACTCTTTACCACAGCTCTTATTCACAGCCCACTGAGTGGTTGGAAAGACAAGAATGGGGGGATGAATTCAGGAAGAAGTGCAGAGAGGCCTGTCTTTGGGGTGGTGATGTCAGGTCAGTGAGATGAGAAGCATTGTAGGGCTCCCTGATCTAAAGTTCCCGATGGAACGCCAGTGAAGTTTTTTGTTTTGTTTTGTTTTTTTCTCCTCTCTCTTCTGGAGTCAGTAGAGGTTAATGGGTGGGTATAACAGTGGCCTGATGAGCAATCACGGGGCTTTGTTCAAAGTTGCAAGTTAATTTGTGGTCTCCTCAAAGCAAATTCACAATGCATTGTTTAATTGCATTAGAACAACACAATGGGAGAAAGCAGACTGGTCAAATTTATCTCTAATATTAAGCTTTTAATATTTTACAGAAAACTTCTTTACTCATAATTTAGCCAAGAAGAGTGTCATGGCCCACGGCAGAGGAGATGCAGGGTAGTTTTCTCAACAGCTCTTTCAGAAGCCTCGGCAAAAAAAATAAGTGTTGGCATAAAGAAATAATATTCCAATAAAAATACTATCTGAAATAATCAAATCTGAGGGTAAAAGAAAATTTCATTACTTCCTCTCCTACTCACTATTCTACCCACGGATTTTCTAAATATGGTATTGCGGGAGGGAAAAGAAATAAAGACAGAAACAGTGTTATTTTGCTTGTATGGTTTTTGCCATTTGGTCCATCAAAAAGTTGATGATTTCTCTGAGTGCTTTTGTGGGTTGTTAAGAGACCTTCTGTTGGGGTCAACTCACTTTCCCAGGAAGTCATCTTGGGAGGGTCCCTTTCAAGATAGCCCAAGTGATCCACACTTGGTCTATGTGATATTTGCATACATCCCTGCCGTACCAAATTGTGCCATCATAGCTGTGCCTTTTTTCTTCAGCCATCACAGTTCCCTTCAACCAATCTCCCCTTTAGACATTTGTTGGAACTGAATAGCATACTGGTCCCTGAGCCTTTGGCTATCAGTAAGGGGGAAGCGCCACTGTCCTGTCCCCCAGGCAGAAGGGAGGAGAAATGTCATAGCACTCTGAAAATAAATAAAGACTACCTTAATGAGAACTGAGGCTATTTGTTCAGAGCCTTTTGTAATAAGGAAGTCATCACCAGCACTTGCATTTAGCAGAGAATCAAAGGCAGGCAGGGGAGTAGGAAAGCTCCAGAGTATAGAAAGAGGAATGCCTTCAGGTTTGCTCTGATTGGAGATTGTTGGTGTGGGGAAGTCAGAGGAGCTCTAGCTAGAATCGGAGCAACTTATGTGATGGATTTGAGGAGCATATTTGGTTTTTTTTTTTTTTTTTTTTTTGGCTGGTTTTTGGGTGGATTTTTTTTTTTTTTTTTCTGGCTGGTTCTGAGTTGGAAGTAAGGTCAAAAATTAGGAAGCTGGCAGTCATGGATCAAGTCCTAACTGTTCTGGCTGATTGCTACAGAGGTTGTGGTTTGGCTTTCCCGGCTGGTTGCTGCAGAGGATGTGGGTGAGAGTTCTTTTGACATATATGATCTAGTCACTGTTCATTTGTATATTCATTCTCTCATGATTCTCTCACTAAGGAAGTTCTACTCACCCATTTTTATTAATTTTCAAGCCTCTCCTTAAAGTATCTTCAATGTAGGCTAAGGATGAATTTACTTGATTAATTTTTAGGCTGTCTCTTTCTAGTCACCTCTTTTTATAATTTGTGGATAATAAAACATTTTGTTCTCAAGTTTAGAGCCTCACCTAAAGCTGAGAAAATAACAACTATCCTACTTTGACATCCTATTATATAGGTTTCAGTATAGAGGACTCATTTGAGAAGTTTGGCAGCAAAAAGAGGAAGAGAAATTGGATAGCACTTAGAATGCATTATCAGACAAACAAGAGTCCCTTTTATCTTCTTCCCCTTCTCTTCTTTTTCTTCTCCTCCTTTTCTTTTCCAAAACATAAACTCTCACAATAAAGTCCAAGCTCCTCAGCATGGTTAGATCCTTCAGCCTCAAGACTTGGTCCAGCCTTGCCCCTCTGGACTCATTTCCTACCACTCCCAAACACTACCTTGTCTTTCCACTATGAGAAGTGAAAACGAACAGGACCCTGAGGGGTCTTCCCAGGGACAGACACCTCTCGCTGGTGTCCCCTGCCTCTTGTTTGTAAAAACTCTTCAGCATCCTAGGCCTTCCCTGAGTTCCAAAGAGCAAATTTAATCAGAGAAGTGAGAAAAAGGAGAAACAAAGGAAAATAGTCAAGCAAGACAAAATAATAATAGTTTAAGCCATAAAACAAAGTCAAGGACCTTTTTTTCCCCCTCAAGGGCTATAGAGAATATCCTGAACCCTAAACTTGAATTGTTTTGCAGATACTAAAACCCCTGCCAGGTGGAAGAAATAAACTGCATGCTAAACACCAGCACACAGACCCCAGACTGGTTGGAACCAGAAGGTTGTTGATGTTGACTCCTGAGCTACCACTTGGTTACCTCACCGTCAACCAATATGAATAATGTGCATGGGTTGATCAGTCACCCTGCGACCCTCTCCCTCACCTTGCCTTTAAAAACCCTTCTCTGAAAGCCATCCAGGAGTTTGGATCCTTTGAGCATGAGCTGCCCATTCTCCTTCTTTGGCCTCACATTTGTTGCCTTGCAATTAATGCTATACTTTCCTTCACTGCAATCTGGTATCAGTAGATTGGTTTTGTTGTGCATTGGGCAAGCGGACCCAAGTTTGCTTAGTTAACAAAAGCTGCTATGAAAACCAGCATGATAGAGAAGACAGGGAGAGAGTATGATGTATCCAGATTAGTAAAGTGTCTCAGAAATCTAGAGGGTCTGTTAAAAACAAGAGCTGGCTTAATTCATAACAGCAGCAATTGCTGCAACAATTTCCATTTTTAAAATTTCTATTCAATAAAATAATAAAATTGGTGACTCTTTGCTCAGACTAACCTCTTATGAGAACAAAGAGTGGAAATTACTAACTTCAGTAAATTATTGTATGTACAGTATGAAAACATAGTATTTCTCTTGGAATTCCAAAGAATAATTTCAGGAATTATCAGTCTTGGTGTTTTGGGCTCTGACTTTGAAATGAAATGAAAGATTCTGACCTTTCAATTACTGAAAATTGCTGTATAGTTGTGATTTGTTCTTGACTGTGGGTCTTTACTGTAAGATATAAGTATTATATGGTTACAATCTAAGTACCAACTTGAGCAATACATCACAATGTATCCCCACATTTTTTCCTACTTTTGAACAATCACAGGCAATCTAAGTGTAATACCCACAGATTTTAGTTTAACAAAGATTTTCTTATTATTTACTATTACAGGGATACCTCGTTTTATTATGTTTCACCTTACTGCTCTTTGTAGATACTGTGTTCTCTACAAATCGAAGGTTTGTGGCAACACTGTGTCAACCAAGTCTATCAGCACCATTTTTCCAACAGCATGTGCTTACTTCATGTCTCTTTGCCATATTTTGGTAATTCTTGCAATATTTCCAACTTTTTCATTATTATTGCATTTTTTTGGTGATTTGTGATCAGTGATCTTTGATGTTACTATTATAATTGTTTTGGGGCTCATCGTTACTGCTGATTGACAAAGTACTTGGTCACCCAAAAACTCTGATGGAGAGGTACAATGAGATTAAGGTTGTTTTCATGCCTGCTAACACAACATCCATTCTACAGCCCATGGATCAAGGAGTAATTTCAACTTTTAAGTCTTATTATTTAGGAAATACATTTCATAAGGCTGTAGCTGACATAAATAGCAACTCCTCTGATGGATCTGGACAACGTAAATTAAAAACCTTTTGGAAAGTATTCGCTATTCTAGATGCCGTTAAGAACATTCATGATTCATGGGAAGAGGTCAAAATATCAACACTAACAGGAGTTTGGAAGAAGTTGATGCTAACCTTCATGGATGACTTTGAGGGGTTCAAGACTTCCAGAGAGGAAGGAACTGCAGATGTGGTGGAAACATAAAGAGAAATAGAAGTGGAGCCTGAAAATGTGACTGAATTGCTACAATCTCATGATAAAACTTGAACGGATGAGGAGTTGCTTCTTATGCATGAGCAAAAAAAAGTGGCTTCTTCAGATGGAATCTACTCCTGGTGAAGATGCTGTGAAGATTGTTGAAATGATAAGAAAGGATTTAGAACACTACATAAACTTAGTTGATAAATCAGCACCAGGGGTTTCAGAGGATTGACTACAATATTGAAAGAAATTCTACTGTGTGTAAAATGCTATCAAACAGCATTGCATGCTACAGAGAAATCACTCGTGAGAGGAAGTCAATCAATGTTGCAACCTTCATCATTGTCTTATTTTAAGAAATTTCCACAGCCACCCTCCCTTTAGCAACCACCACTCTGATCAGTCAGCAGCCATCAACATCAATAAAAGACTCTCCCCCAGCAAAAAGATGATGAATTGTTGAAGGTTCTGATGATAGTTATCATGTTTCAGCAATAAAGTATTTTTAAATTAAGGTATGTGCATTGTTTATTTAGACATAATGCTATTTCACATTTAATATACTAAAACATAGTGTAGACATAACTTTTATATACATTAGGAGACCGAAAAATTCATGTGACTCGCTTTATTACGATATTTGGTTTATAAAGAAGGTCTGGAACCGAACTCGCAATACGTTCATATGCCTGTATTTAGAAAGAGAATATTCTATTGTTTCACTAGTTTGTTCATCATTTCTGAAACGCTACCTTAGGATGAAAATAACCCATTAATTCAGTCAATCAAACAATATTTTTTAAACACCAAATATACACAGGTACCATTATGGGCATGAAATATTAAAGTGTGTAAAACAGAGTCTATGTCTTCAATGAGACTTTAATTTCTTGGGATTTCAAGGAGTGTTGGCACTAAGAAGAAGATAAAATGTGGAAACGGCATTCAGAGTGAGTGAAGGTGTTGCTTTAACTAAGGTAGTCACTTCTTTTTCGTTACATTTTGATTGTTACTTGAATGATGAGTAGGAGGAAGATATGTGGAAAAGGAAAAGCTGATGTCAAAATCCTGAGATGGAAAGGAGCTGACTGTCTAAGAGTCAGAAAAGCCAACGTGGCTCAGAGTAGGGAACGAAGGGGAGAGTGGAGAGCAGGGGAATGAGTTCATGGGCACTGCAAGGACAGTGGATTTTTTTTCTGGTTATAAAGAGAAGGCCTTGGGTGATTTTAAACTGAGGTATGGCAGGATATGAATCACACTTTAGAAAGTCCACTTTGGCTTCTGTGTGCAGGATGGACTGTTAAGGAGGCAAGGGTTCTCAGCAGCACCTGACATCCCTACTTAAAGATTTGTTCCGTTAGAAGACCAATCTAGAGGCTGTTGCCATAGTTGGGGTAAAAAATGATAGTTGAACAGTATTAATGGCAGGATATGTTTTGGACATAGAACTTGTAGATCCTACCAATGAATTAGATGAATTAGAAGAAATCAAAGATGGCTCTTAAGTTTAAAGTCTCAGCAACTGGACAGAGAGAGTGATACCATAATTGAGGCTGGGAAAAATCTGTAGGGAAGTGAATTAGGAGGGCAGGCAGAGAAAGTCAAAGCTCTATTTTGTCCAGTCCAACTTAAGATGCCTGTAAGACTTCAAAAAGATATATCAAGAAGGCAGCTGGATATCTGCAGTGAGAAATGTCAGTTGAGTTGTTCAGTGCTTTGCATTTCAATCTCATTCCTGCCACTCAGAAGCTAGGTATCTTTGGTTGACTTAGTTAAATTTCTGAGGTTCTATTCCTTCATTTAAAATTGGCATAATGGAGGGAGACCTTCAAGATGGTAGAGGAGTAAGACGTGGAGATCACCTTTCTCCCCCAAAATACATAAGAAATAAATCTACATGTGGAACGACTCCTACAGAACACCTACTGAACGCTGGCAGAAGACCTCAGACTTCCCAAAAGGGTCTTGGTGATCTGGCCGGGTGTCAGGTCTGTGCCTCTGAAGTGGGAGAGCTGAGTTCAGGACACTGGTCAACCAGAGACTTCCCAGTTCAATGAAATATCAAATGGTGAAAGCTCTCCCAGAGATCTCCATCTCAATGCTAAGATCAAGCTCAACTCAACAACCAGCAAGATACAGTGCTGGACACCTTAAGCCAGACAACTAGCAAGAAAGGAACACAACCCCACCCATTAGCAGAAAGGCTGACTAAAATCATAATAAGCTCACAGACATCCCAAAACACACCACCAGATGTGGTCCTGCCCACCAGAAAGACAAGCTCCAGCCTCATCCACCAGAACACAGGCACTAGTCCTCTCCACAAGGAAACCTACACAATCCACTGACCAACCTTAGCCACTGGGGACAGACACCAAAAACAACAGGAACTATGAAGCAGCAGCCTGCACAAAGGAGACCCCAAACACAGTAAGTCAAGCAAAATGAGAAGACAGAGAAACACACAGCAGTTGAAGGAGCAAGGTAAAAACCCACCAACAAAACAAATGAAGAGGGAAGAGGCAGGCTACCTGAAAAAGAATTCAGAGTAATGGTAGTGAAGATGATCCAAAATCGTGGAAATAAAATGGAGAAAATATAGGAAACGTTTAAAAAGGACCTAAAAGAACTAAAGAGCTAACAAACAATGATGAACAACACAATAAATGAAATTAAAAATTCTCTAGAAGGAATCAATAGTAGAATAACTGAGGCAGAAGAATGGAGAACTGACCTGGAAGATAAAATAGTGGAAATAATTACTGCAGAGCAGAATAAAGAAAAAATAATGTAAAGAACTGAGGACAGTCTCAGAGACCTCTGGGACAACATTAAACATGCCAACATTCAAATTATAGGGGTCCCAATAGAAGAAGTAAAAAAGAAAGGGATTGAGAAAATATTTGAAGAGATTATAGTTGAAAACTTCCCTAATATGGAAAAGGAAATAGTCAATCAAATCTAGGAAGTGTAGAGAGTCTCATACAGGAAAAATCCAAGGAGAAACACGCCAAGACACATATTAATCAAACTATCAAAAATTAAATAAAAAGAAAAAGTATTAAAAGCAGCAAGGAAAAAACAACAAATAACATACAAGGGAATCCCCATAAGGTTAACATCTGATCTTTTAGCAGAAACTCTGCAAGCCACAGGGGAGTGGCAAGACATATTTAAAGTGATAAAAGGGAAAAACCTACAACCAAGATTACTTTACCCAACAAGGATCTCATTCAGATTTAATGGAGAAACTAAAAACTTTACAGACAAGCAAAAGCTAACAGAATTCAGCACCATGAAATCAGCTTTGCAACAAATGCTAAAGGAACTTTTCTAGGCAGGAAACACAAGAGAAGGAAGAAATACAATAACAAGCTCAAAACAATTAAAAAAATGGTAATAGGAACATACATATCGATAATTACCTTAAACGTAGATGGATTAAATGCTTCCACCAAAAGACATAGACTGGCTGAATGGATACAAAAACAAGACCTGTATATATGCTATCTACAAGAGAGCCACATTGATTTAGGGACACACACAGACTGAAAGTGAGGGGGTGGAAAAAGATATTCCATGCAAATGGAAATCAAAAGAAAGCTGGAGTAGCAATTCTCATACCAGACAAAATAGACTTTAAAATAAAGACTATTACAAGAGACAAACTAGGACACTACACAATGATCAAGGGATCAATCCAAGAATATATAACAATTGTAAATATTTATGCACGCAACATAGGAGCACCTCAATACATAAGGGAAATGCTAACAGCCATAAAACGGGAAATAGAGAGTAACACAATCATAGTAGGGGACTTCAACGCCTCACTCTCACCAACAGACAGATCATCCAAAATGAAAATAAATAAGGAAACACAAGCTTTAAGTGATACATTAAACAAGAAGGACTTAATTGATATTTATAGGATATTCCATCCAAAAACAACAGAATACACTTTCTTCTCAAGTGCTCATGGAACATTCTCCAGGACAGATCATATCTTGGGTCACAAATCAAGTCTTGGTAAATTTAAGAAAACTGAAATTGTATCAAGTATCTTTTCTGACCACAATGCTATGAGACTAGATATCAATTACAGGAAAATATCTGTAAAAAATACAAACAAATGGAGGCCAAACAATACACTATTTAATAACCAAGACATCACTGAAGAAATCAAAGAGGAAATCAGAAAATACCTAGAAACAAATGACAATGAATATACAATGACCCAAAACCAACGGGATGCTGCAAAAGCAGTTCTAAGAGGGAAGTTTATAGCAATACAATCCTACCTCAAGAAACAAGAAACATCTCAAATAAACAACCTAACCTTACACCTAAAGTAATCAGAGAAAGAAGAACCAAAAAACCCCAAAGTTAGCAGAGGAAAAGAAATCATAAAGATCCAATCAGAAAGAAATGAAAACAAAATTAAGGAAATGATAGCAAAAATCAATAAAACTAAAAGCTGGTTCTTTGAGAAGATAAACAAAATTGATAAATCATTAGCCAGACTCATCAAGAACAAAAGGGAGAGGACTCAAATCAATAGAATTAGAAATGAAAAAGGAGAAGTAACAACGGACACTGCAGAAATACAAAGGATCATGAGATTACTACAAGCAACTCTATGCCAATAAAATGGACAACCTGGAAGTGACGGACAAATTCTTAGAAAAGCACAACCTTCTGAGACTGAACCAGGAAGAAGTAGAAAATATAAACAGACCAATCACAAGCACTGAAACTGAGACTATGATTAAAAATCTTCCAACAAACAAAGCCCAGGACCAGATGGATTCACAGGTGAGTTCTATCAAACATTTAGAGAAGAGCTAACACCTATCCTTCTCAAACTCTTCCAAAATAAAAGGAGGAACACTCCCAAACTCATTTTACGAGGCCACCGTCACACTGACACCAAAACCAGACAAAGATGTCACAAAGAAAGAAAACTACAGGCCAATATCACTGATGAACATAAATGCAAAAACCCTCAACAAAATACTAATAAACAAAATCTAACAGCACATTAAAAGGATCATATACCATGATCAAGTGGGGTTTATCCCAGGAATGCAAGGATTCTTCAATATATGCAAAGCAATCAATGTGATACACCATATTAACAAATTGAAGGAGAAAAACCATATGATCATCTCAATAGATGAATAAACAGCTTTGGACAAAATTCAACACCTATTTATGATAAAAACCCTCCAGAAAATAGGCGTAGAGGGAAGTAAACTCAATATAATAAAGCCCATATATGACAAACGCACAGCCAACATCATTCTCAATGGTGAAAAACTAAAATCAATTCCTATAAGATCAGGAACAAGACAAGGTTGTCCATTATCATCGCTATTATTCAACATAGTTTTGGAAGTTTTAGCCACAGCAATCAGAGAAGAAAAAGAAATAAAAGGAATCCAAACCAGAAAAGAAGTAAAGTTGTCACTGTTTGCAAATGACATGATACTATACATAGAGAATTCTAAAGATGCTACCAGAAAACTACTAGAGCTAGTCAATGAATTTGATAAAGTAGCAGGATACATAATTAATGTACAGAAGTCTCTTGCATTCCTATACACTAATGATGAAAATCTGAAAGAGAATTTAAGGAAACACTCCCATTTACCATTGCAACAAAAGAATAAAATACCTAGGAATAAACCTACCTAAAGAGACAAAAGACCTGTATGCAGAAAACTATAAGACACTGATGAAAGAAATTAAAGATGATCCAAAGAGAGTGAGAGATATACCATGTTCTTGGATTAAAAGAATCAACATTGTGAAAATGACTATACTACCAAAAGCAATCTACACATTCAATGCAGTTCCTATCAAACTAGCAATGACATTTTTCACAGAACTAGAACAAAAAATTTCACAATTTGTATGGAAACACAAAAGATCCCGAATAGCCAAAGCAATCTTGAGAACGAAAAACGGAGCTGGAGGAATCAGTCTCCCAGACTTGAGACTATACTACAAAGTTACAGTAATCAAGACAGTATGGTACTGGCACAAAAACAGAAATATAGATTGATGGAACAGGATAGAAAGCCCAGAGATAAACCCACGCACATATGGTTACCTTATTTTTGATAAAGGAATCAAGAACATACAATGGAGAAAAGACAGCCTCTTCAATAAGTTGTGCTGGGAAAACTGGACAACTACATGTAAAAGAATGAAATTAGAACACTCCCTAACACCATACACAGAAATAAACTCAAAATGGATTAAAGACCTAAATGTAAGGCCAGACACTATAAAACTCTTAGAGGAAAATATAGGCATAACATTATGACATAAATCACAGCAAGATCCTTTTTGACCCACCTCCTAGGGAAATGGAAATAAAAACAAAAATAAACAAATGGGACCTAATGAAACTTAAAAGCTTTTGCACAGCAAAGGAAACCATAAACAGGACCAAAAGACAGCCCTCAGAATGGGAGAAAATATTTTCAAATGAAGCAACTGACAAAGGATTAATCTCCAAAATTTACAAGCAGCTCATGCAGCTCAATATGAAAAAAGCAAACAACCCAATCCAAAAATGGGCAGAAGACCTAAATAGAAATTTCTCCAAAGAAGATATACAGATTGCCAACAAACACATGAAAGGATGCTCAACATCACTAATAATTAGAGAAATGCAAATCAAAACTACAATGAGGTACCACCTCACACCAGTCAGAATGGCCATCATCAAAAAATCTACAAACAGTAAATGCTTGATAGGGTGTGGAGAAAAGGGAACCCTCTTGCACAGTTGGTGGGAATGTAAATTAATACAGCCACTATGGAGAACAGAATGGAGGTTCCTTAAAAAACTAAAATAAAACTACCAAATGACCCAGCAATCCCACTACTGGGCATATGCTCTGAGAAAACGATCACTCCAAAACAGTCATGTACCACAAGTTCATTGCAGCACTATTTACAATAGCCAGGACATGGAAGCAACCTAAATGTCCATTGACAGATGAATGGATAAAGAAGATGTGGCAATATATACAATGGGATATTACTCAGCCATAAAAAGAAACAAAATTGAGTTATTTGTAGTGAGGTGGTTGGACCTAGAGTCTGTCATACAGAGTGAAGTAAGTCAGAAAGAGAAAAACAAATACTGTATGCTAACACATATATATGGAATCTAAAAAAAATGATTCTGAGGAACCTAGGGGCAGGACAGGAAAAAGATACAGACGTAGAGAATTGGCTTGAGGACATGGGGAGGTGGAAGGGTAAGCTGCGACGAAGTGAGAGAGTGGCATGGACATATATATACTAAGAAATGTAAAACAGATAGCTAGTGGGAAGCAGCCACATAGCACAGGGAGATTAGCTCAATGCTCTGTGCCCACCTAGAGGGGTGGGATAGGGAGGGTGGGAGGGAGGGAGATGCAAGAGGGAGGAGATATGGGGATATATGTATATGTATAGCTGACTCACTTTGTTATAAAGCAGAAACTAACACACATTGTAAAGCAATTATACTCCAATAAAGATGTTAAGTTAAATAAATAAAATTGGTATAATGATAATAAATAAAGTAATATTTAATCCCAAATCTTCCGAATCCTAATCCAAAACTCTTTTCACTCCACGATTCCCTTATTCTCCAGCTACTCATTTTCTGCCATTGTTCGGACATTCTTCGATCGTGTAACAGTTGGCAGATATTGTCACTTTGTTTAATTTTTTTCCCAATCAATCTCAAAGCCTCCATATGCCTATTAACTTCTCTAATTCCTAGTTGTCCAGGGTTTCCACAGATTCATGTAGTCCACACCTCAAGCCACTCATGCTGTTTCTTCTTATCAGCTCAGGATGTAACCATTTGAGGACATGTCCTGTCAATTTGTCATATACTGCAAGAATGCCCTTCTTGGGTCCGTTCAATGGCCAGGTCCCATAGGGTCAACTCTGAACACCAATTTTATCACTTTTTAGTTTATATCCAGGCTCAGGTATTTTTTCTCAAGGTCCAGGGCTGTGTCAGAATAGCTGAATCCATAGAAGTTCACAATCAACCGCACACTGTACCTGGGATGCCTGCAGTCTCTCCAATCATGGTAGCTTCCCGGGTGACTCCTATACTTGGTCCTCCTAATTGTTGTACTGTGTACAGTATTACTTTCTGAGCTCTCCATAAAAGAATTGCAAACTCCAGTTTTCCTGAGTGTATTCATCCTAATTTGATAACCAAGGGATAACCATAATAGGTGTTATCACAGAATAAAGATTTATCTAAAAGTGACATCTAATCTCCACCCTTAAATACAGGGAAGGCCTGCTTTATTTTTAAGCACTCCCAACACACAGAATCCTATTTACACTGCCTTACCCGACATCTTATTTCAACGTATTAGAACTGTTTTTCCATTTCTTTTTCATTTGTTTGTTTGACATCTCATCTGGAGTTCAAGTTCCTGAGAAGGCATGTATACATGTTATTTATTCCTGCATTCTCAGCCCCAGACACAGTATCAAAGATTGCTAAAGGAGGAAAAAAAGAAGAACAGTGATTTTTGAGGGGAATTACTCAGATAGTTTTGGCTTCTCTTATATCCATCACTAAATGGAACATCTTTTCTTATTTGATACAAGAAATATGGGTTACTTGATCATAGAGAACCACAGAAGTTGATTGGTGCTGATTTTTCATAAATTTAGGGGAATCATCAGTAAGCAAATTGGGGTGTACTAAGCACTGATGTTATAAATTACCTTGAATGTCACATTTTCCACTTTCTTTAACCATTCAGCTTTCCCAAATAATCACCTTTCTATTTTTTATTGCCTTCATTCCCTTCATTTAGAAATTTCTACTCTTGTCTACTATTTCCCATATTGTCTACTAATGTATCACCCTACAAATAACCTGAAATGAACATTTAAACAATGTTGAGTTACTCAGTTAGCTGTCAATGAAGTGTCAGGTAAATATATTAATATGAGTTATTCAACAGCATTAACAGTACTAATTTCTTTCTTAAAAATTATGTGTGATATTTTAAACATGTAAAGTAAAATTGTATATTTTTCTGGTACAAAAGTGTTACATGCCTACTGTAAAATATCTAAGCAATATAGAATGTACAAGGTTGAGAATGTTACTTTTCCATAATCCCAACCCCAAGAGATAATCACAAGTTTTCCTCTGATACACTCTCTTTTGGATTTCTTAAATACATGTTCAAACACCTATATAATGTATTTCAGAAAAATGTGATCATGTTATATCACATTTTGGCAATTTAAAAAATCATTTATATAGTTATCTTTATCTTTCCTTGTCACTAGGTATAGACATAACATTATTTTAGGAATTGTGTAATATTCCATAGATGACTAGTATTATGTTTTTTAACTAGATTACAACTGATGGACAATTAAGTGGTTTCCAATTTTTTATTCTGAAAACAGAGTTGCAATGAATACCTATGTACATACTTCTTTCTACATCTGTGCAATTATTTCTTCAGGAAAAATTCTTAGAAATAGAGTTTCTGAATCTAAAGTTGTCAATATCTTAATTTTGAATTTGATTTTACTTTAAATAGATTGTTTCAAATTTCTTTTGATAAAGCTGTACTAACTTACACTCCCATCTCCTAAAATGGTCTTTTTCCATCATTAAGATCATCACTGATTTTAATCTTTTTCCAAGAAAAATATCTCATTGTTTGAATTCACATTTCTTTCATTAATAGTCAGCTGGAACTTCTTTTCATATGTTTGGTGGTTGTTTGCACTTTTTCTTTGGATTTTTTAAAAATGAATTTGGCCTTTTCCTTATTTTGTTTGATTACTTGGTATTGATTTGTAGAATTCCTTGTAATTTATGGCAATTAACCTGTCAATCACATATGTTAAAATATTTTTTAAATTAATTATTATTTATTTAATTTATTTTTGGCTGCCTATGCAGGATCTTCGTTGAGGCATGCGGGAACTTTTTTTTGTTGCGGCGCACGGGCTCTTCATCATGGTGCGCAGGCTTCTCTTTAGCTGTGGCATGCAGGTTTTCTCTCTCTAGTTGTGGTGCATGGGCTCCAGGGCGTGTGGGCTCTGTAGTTTGCGGCATGTGGGCTCTAGTTGATGCGCGTGAGCTCAGTAGTTGTGGCACAAGGGCTTAGTTGCCCTGTGGCATGTGGGATCTTAATTCCCTGACCAGGGATCGAACCTGTGTCCCCTGCATTGTAAGGTGGATTCTTTACCACTAGACCACCAGGAAAGTCCCTATGTTAAAATATTAATTCCCAATTCATTGCTTCTATATCTACCTTCTTTAGGGTATTTTTTATACACAGATTTTAATTTCTAAGTAGTTAAATTTATCTTTTATAATTTTTGATTTTTATGTCAGGCCTAGGTAGAACTTTACCAACTGAGTTATAAAATTATTTAACCATATTTCCCCCTAGCATCTTATTCTTTTCATTTTTCATTGTAAGTTCATATTTAAAAAGAATCTTGCTTACACATTTATTCTCTAGTAAATCACTATAAATTTCCAAGTAAATAATAGCAGAATATGTAATTTGTGATTATAACGTTCAAAATAGAGAAATACTTAAAAAGCATCATTGGAGAAATAGACAATACTTCTAGGGAAAAAAAGGTGCAAATTTAGAAAACGTGAATAAATTAGCATATATTTGCTAATATTTATGAAGATAAAAGTATTTTGTTCTTTTTTTAAATTTTTTTTTATTTTTTATTTATTTTATTTTATTTTATTTTATTTTGTTTTTTAACATCTTTATTGGGGTATAATTGCTTTACAATGGTGTGTTAGTTTCTGCTT
>NW_006792737.1:0-152247 GCF_000442215.2 Lipotes vexillifer
CTCATGGTGAAAATATCTATGGTTACAATGCTAGTGGTGACAATCTCTATCGTGCCAGTGCCACTGTGCCAGTTCTCACGGTGATAGTACTCATCGTAAGAGTGCCCATGTTGAAAAATCCCATGCTGACAGTACTGATGTTGAAAGTGTCCATGGTGACAAGAATCATGGTTACAAATGTCAGAGTGACAGTGTTGATGGTGGCATTGCCGAAGGTGGCATTGCTCGTGGTGAGAGTGCAGATGGTGACACTGCATATGGTGGCAGTTACCATTCTGACAGCACACATTGTGGCAAAAACTATGTTGACAGTGCTCATGGTGACAGTGCCCATGCTGACGGTGCCCATGTTGGCCGTGACCATTTTTACAGTGCTCACGTTGGTAATCGCCATGTTCACATTGCACGTGGCGGGGTGTCCTTGGTGACAGTCCCATGGTGACAGTACCCATAGTAATAGTGAATTCAGTCATAGTGCCCAAGGTGAGAGTGCCTATGGAGGTAGTGCCCATGGTGACAGTGCTCACAGTGACAGTGCCCCTGGTGACATTTCCCATGGTGATAATATCCCTGTTGACAGTGCACAGGGTGACAGTTCTCATGGTGGCTGTGCACATGGTGACATTACCCATGATGACAGTACTCATGGTGGCAGTGTACATGGTAACAGTCCTCAATGGGATAGTGCCCATGGTGACATTCACCATAGTGGTGGTTCACATGATGGCAGTGCAAATTGTTGATAGTGCCCATGGTGACAGTACTCACGGAGACAATGCTCATGGTGGTAGTACCCATGGTAGGAGTGCTCATGCTGGCATTGCTCATGGTGACAGTGCTCATGGTGACATTGCTCATGGTGGCAGTATCCATTGTGACAGTACCCATGGTGACAGTGATAATTTTGACAGTGCTCACAGTGATAGTGCCCATGGTGACAGTGCCCTTGGTGACAGTCCTCAATTTGATAGTTCCCATGGTGGCAGTCCCCATAGCAGTGCGTCACATGGTGGCAGTGCAAAATGGTGATAGTGCCCATGGTGACAGTGCTTATGCTGATATTGCCCAGAGTGACAGCTCCCAAGGTGGCTATGCTCACAGTGATAGTGCTCACATTGATTGTGCCCATGGGGACTGTAGCCATGGTGAATGTGCCCATGGTGACAATTTTCATGGTGATATTTTCCATGGTGACTGTCCTCACTTTGAGAGTGGCCATGGATAAATTGCCCTTGGTGACAATGCTCACGGTGATAGTGCTCAAGGTGGAAGTACCCATGGTTACAGTGCTCATGCTGGCAAAGCTTATGGAAACATTGCTCCTGGTGACATTGCTTATGGTGGTATAATCCATGGTGACAGTACCCATGGTGAAAGTGATAATGTGGACATTGCTCAAGGCGGTAGCAACCATGGTGACATTGACTATGATGGGAAACCTCATGGTGAAAATATCTATGGTTACAATGCTAGTGGTGACAGTCTCTATCGTGCAGGTGCCATTGTGCCAGTTATCACAGTGATAGTACTCATAGTGACAGTGCCCAGTGTGAAAAAACCCATGCTGACAGTACTGATGTTGAAAGTGTCCATGGTGACAAGATTCATGGTTCCATTTGTCAGAGTGACAGTGTTGATGGTGGCATTGCCCAAGGTGGCATTGCTCGTGGTGAGAGTGCAGATGGTGACACTGCATATGGTGGCAGTTACCATTTTGGCAGCGCACATTGTGGCAAAAACTATGTTGACAGTGCTGATGGTGAGAGCGCCCATGCTGACGGTGCCCATGATGGCCGTGACCATTTTTACCGTGCTCACGTTGGTAATAGCCATGTTCATATTGCACATGGCGGGGGGGCCTTGGTGACAGTCCCATGGTGACAGTACTCACGGAGACAATGGTGTCCATGGTGACAAGATTCATGGTTCCATTTGTCAGAGTGACAGTGGTGATGGTGGCATTGCCGAAGGTGGCATTGCTCGTGGTGAGAGTGCAGATGGGGACACTGCATATGGTGGCAGTTACCATTCTGACAGCACACATTGTGGCAAAAACTATGTTGACAGTGCTCATGGTGACAGCGCCCATGCTGACGGTGCCCATGATGGCCGTGACCATTTTTACCGTGCTCACGTTGGTAATAGCCATGTTCATATTGCACATGGCGGGGGGGCCTTGGTGACAGTCCCATGGTGACAGTACTCACGGAGACAATGGTGTCCATGGTGACAAGATTCATGGTTCCATTTGTCAGAGTGACAGTGGTGATGGTGGCATTGCCGAAGGTGGCATTGCTCGTGGTGAGAGTGCAGATGGGGACACTGCATATGGTGGCAGTTACCATTCTGACAGCACACATTGTGGCAAAAACTATGTTGACAGTGCTCATGGTGACAGCGCCCATGCTGACGGTGCCCATGATGGCCGTGACCATTTTTACCGTGCTCACGTTGGTAATAGCCATGTTCATATTGCACATGGCGGGGGGGCCTTGGTGACAGTCCCATGGTGACAGTACTCACGGAGACAATGGTGTCCATGGTGACAAGATTCATGGTTCCATTTGTCAGAGTGACAGTGGTGATGGTGGCATTGCCGAAGGTGGCATTGCTCGTGGTGAGAGTGCAGATGGGGACACTGCATATGGTGGCAGTTACCATTCTGACAGCACACATTGTGGCAAAAACTATGTTGACAGTGCTCATGGTGACAGCGCCCATGCTGACGGTGCCCATGATGGCCGTGACCATTTTTACCGTGCTCACGTTGGTAATAGCCATGTTCATATTGCACATGGCGGGGGGGCCTTGGTGACAGTCCCATGGTGACAGTACTCACGGAGACAATGGTGTCCATGGTGACAAGATTCATGGTTCCATTTGTCAGAGTGACAGTGGTGATGGTGGCATTGCCGAAGGTGGCATTGCTCGTGGTGAGAGTGCAGATGGGGACACTGCATATGGTGGCAGTTACCATTCTGACAGCACACATTGTGGCAAAAACTATGTTGACAGTGCTCATGGTGACAGCGCCCATGCTGACGGTGCCCATGATGGCCGTGACCATTTTTACCGTGCTCACGTTGGTAATAGCCATGTTCATATTGCACATGGCGGGGGGGCCTTGGTGACAGTCCCATGGTGACAGTACTCACGGAGACAATGGTGTCCATGGTGACAAGATTCATGGTTCCATTTGTCAGAGTGACAGTGGTGATGGTGGCATTGCCGAAGGTGGCATTGCTCGTGGTGAGAGTGCAGATGGGGACACTGCATATGGTGGCAGTTACCATTCTGACAGCACACATTGTGGCAAAAACTATGTTGACAGTGCTCATGGTGACAGCGCCCATGCTGACGGTGCCCATGATGGCCGTGACCATTTTTACCGTGCTCACGTTGGTAATAGCCATGTTCATATTGCACATGGCGGGGGGGCCTTGGTGACAGTCCCATGGTGACAGTACTCACGGAGACAATGGTGTCCATGGTGACAAGATTCATGGTTCCATTTGTCAGAGTGACAGTGGTGATGGTGGCATTGCCGAAGGTGGCATTGCTCGTGGTGAGAGTGCAGATGGGGACACTGCATATGGTGGCAGTTACCATTCTGACAGCACACATTGTGGCAAAAACTATGTTGACAGTGCTCATGGTGACAGCGCCCATGCTGACGGTGCCCATGATGGCCGTGACCATTTTTACCGTGCTCACGTTGGTAATAGCCATGTTCATATTGCACATGGCGGGGGGGCCTTGGTGACAGTCCCATGGTGACAGTACTCACGGAGACAATGGTGTCCATGGTGACAAGATTCATGGTTCCATTTGTCAGAGTGACAGTGGTGATGGTGGCATTGCCGAAGGTGGCATTGCTCGTGGTGAGAGTGCAGATGGGGACACTGCATATGGTGGCAGTTACCATTCTGACAGCACACATTGTGGCAAAAACTATGTTGACAGTGCTCATGGTGACAGCGCCCATGCTGACGGTGCCCATGATGGCCGTGACCATTTTTACCGTGCTCACGTTGGTAATAGCCATGTTCATATTGCACATGGCGGGGGGGCCTTGGTGACAGTCCCATGGTGACAGTGCTTACATTTACATTGCTCATGGTGGCAGTGTACATGGTGACAGTTCTCACGGTGATAGTGCCCATAGTAAGAGTGGCCATGGTGAGATTAGCCATGGTGACAGTGCCCAGGGTGACATTTCCCATGGTGACTGTGCTAATAGTGATAGTGCTCACGGTGAAAGTGCTCACTGTGATAGTGCCCATGATGAACAGTGCCCATGTTTGTAGTTCACATGCTGGCAGTTCAAAATGGGGATAGTACCCATGGTAACAGTGTCCATGGTGATAGTTTCCATGGTAACAGTATTCATTTTGGCAGTGCCCATGGTGACAGTGCTTACATTTACATTGCTCATCGTGGCAGTGCCCATGGTGATAGTGCCCACTGTTACATTACTTACAGTGACATTGCCCATGGGGATACTGCCTATGCTGAGAGTGTTCAAACTGACAGTGCTCACTCCCTATGCTGAGAGTGCTCACGCTGAGAGTACCCATGGTTAAAGTGCTTACGGTGATGGTGCTCATCATAGTAGTACTCTTCTTGAGAGTGCTCACAGTAGTAGTGCCCACGGTGACAGTGACCATTGTGACAGTGCCCAGAGTGAGAGTACACATGGTGACAGTGACCACGAAGGCAGTGTCCACTGTTGCAGTGCCAGTGGCCACTGTAGAAATAGTGACATTATTCAGAGTGACATTGCCCTTGGTGACAATATCTATGGAGAAAATGCCTATGGTGATAGTCCTCACGGAGACAATGCTCAAGGGGGTAGTACCCATGGTAGGTGTTCTCATGCAGCCATTGCTCATGGTGACATTCCTCATGGTGGCAATATCCATGGTGACAGTAACCATGGTGACGGTGATAATGGTGACGGTGCTCACGGTGATAGTGCCTATTGTGACAGTGCCCACGGTGGCACTGCCCATTGTGACAGTTCCCATGGTGACAGTGCTCATGGTGGCATTGCCGATGGTGGCATTTCTCGTGGTGACAGTGCACGTGGTCACACTGCATATGTTGGCAGTTACAATTCTAACAGTGCACATTATGGAAAGAGTATGTGGAAAATCCTCATGGTGACAGCACCCATGGTGACAGTGCTCATGATGGCGGTGACCATTTTTACACTGCTCATGATGATAATCATAATCCACATGTTGACATTGTACATGGCGGGGTGCCCATGTGAACTGTGCCCATGTTGACAGTACCCACAGTGAGAGTGCCTATGGAGAGAGTGCCCACGGTGACAGTGCTCACGGTGCCAGTGGCATGGTGATATTGCCCATGGTGATAATGCCCCTGGTGATAGTGTACACAGTGACAGTGCCCATGGTCATAATGCTCACAGCGATAGGTCTCACTGTGACGTTGCCCTTGGTGACAGTACTCATGGTGACAAGGTCCATGGTGACAGTACTCATTGGGACAGTGCTCAGGTGGCAGTAGCCATGGTGACCGTGCTTATGGTGGCTGTCCTCCTGGTGACAGTGCACATGGTGACACTGCTCACGGTGGCAGTGCTCACGGTAATAATGCCCATGGTTACAATGCCCAAGATGGCAGTGCCCATGGTGACATTTCCCATGGTGACAGTGCTTATGATGGCAGTGCACGTGGTGAAAATACGGTGTTACTGCTGATGGTGACAGTGCACATGGTGGCAGTGCCCATGGTAACAGTCCTCAATGAGATAGTGCCCATGGTGACATTCACCATAGTGGTGGTTCACATGATGGCCGTGCAAATAGTTGATAGTGCCCATGGTGACAGTACTCACGGAGACAATGCTCATGGTGGTAGTACCCATGGTAGGAGTGCTCATGCTGGCATTGCTCATGGTGACAGTGCTCATGGTGACATTGCTCATGGTGGCAGTATCCATTGTGACAGTACCCATGGTGACAGTGATAATTTTGACAGTGCTCACAGTGATAGTGCCCATGGTGACAGTGCCCTTGGTGACAGTCCTCAATTTGATAGTTCCCATGGTGGCAGTCCCCATAGCAGTGGGTCACATGGTGGCAGTGCAAAATGGTGATAGTGCCCATGGTGACAGTGCTTATGCTGATATTGCCCAGAGTGACAGCTCCCAAGGTGGCTATGCTCACAGTGATAGTGCTCACATTGATTGTGCCCATGGGGACTGTAGCCATGGTGAATGTGCCCATGGTGACAATTTCCATGGTGATATTTTCCATGGTGACTGTCCTCACTTTGATAGTGGCCATGGATAAATTGCCCTTGGTGACAATGCTCACGGTGATAGTGCTCAAGGTGGAAGTACCCATGGTTACAGTGCTCATGCTGGCATAGCTTATGGAGACATTGTTCCTGGTGACATTGCTTATGGTGGTATAATCCATGGTGACAGTACCCATGGTGAAAGTGATAATGTGGACATTGCTCAAGGCGGTAGCAACCATGGTGACATTGACTATGATGGGAAACCTCATGGTGAAAATATCTATGGTTACAATGCTAGTGGTGACAGTCTCTATCGTGCAGGTGCCATTGTGCCAGTTATCACAGTGATAGTACTCATAGTGACAGTGCCCAGTGTGAAAAAACCCATGCTGACAGTATTGATGTTGAAAGTGTCCATGGTGACAAGATTCGTGGTTCCATTGGTCAGAGTGACAGTGTTGATGGTGGCATTGCCCAAGGTGGCATTGCTCGTGGTGAGAGTGCAGATGGTGACACGTCATATGGTGGCACTTACCATTTTGACAGCGCACATTGTGGCAAAAACTATGTTGACAGTGCTGATGGTGACAGCGCCCATGCTGACGGTGCCCATGATGGCCGTGACCACTTTTACAGTGCTCACATTGGTAATAGCCATGTTCATATTGCTCAGGGCGGGGTGTCCTTGGTGACAGTCCCATGGTGACAGTACCCATGGTAATAGTGAATTCAGTCATAGTGCCCACGGTGACAGTGCCTATGGAGATAGGGCCCATGGTGACAGTGCTCACAGTGACAGTGCCCCTGGTGACATTTCCCATGGTGATAATATTCCTGTTGACAGTGCACAGGGTGACAGTTCTCATGGTGCCTGTGCACATGGTGACATTGCCCATGATGACAGTACTCATGGTGGCAGTGTTCATGGTGACAGTTTTCATGGTGATAGTGCCCATAGTAAGAGTGACCATGGTGTGAATAGCCATGGTGACAGTTCCCAGGGTGACATTTCCCATGGTGACTGTGCTCATAGTGATAGTGCTCACAGTGATAGTGCTCACTGTGATAGTGCCCATGATGAACAGTGCCCATGGTGGTAGTTCACATGCTGGCAATTCAAAATGGGGATATTACCCATGGTAACAGTGTCCATGGTGATAGTTTCCATGGTGACAGTATACATTTTGGCAGTGCCCATGGTGACAGTGCTTACATTTACATTGCTCATGGTCGCAGTGCCCATGGTGATAGTCCCCACTGTTACATTGCTTACAGTGACATTGCCCATGGGGATACTGCCTATGCTGAGAGTGCTCAAACTGACAGTGCTCACTGCCTATGCTGAGAGTGCTCATGCTGACAGTACCCATGGTTAAAGTTCTTACGTTGATGGTGCTCATCATAGTAGTGCTCTTCTTGAGAGTGCTCACAGTAGTAGTGCCCACGGTGACAGTGCCCATTGTGACAGTGCCCACAGTGAGAGTACACATGGTGACAGTGACCACGATGGCAGTGTCCACTGTTGCAGTGCCAATGGCGACGGAAGAAATGGTGACATTATTCAGAGTGACATTGCGCTTGGTTACAGTACCTACGGAGAAAATGCCTATGGTGACAGTACTCACGGAGACAATGCTCAAGGTGGTAGTACCCATGGTAGGTGATCTCATGCTGCCATTGCTCATGGTGACAGTGCTCATGGTGACATTCCTCATGGTGGCAATATCCATGGTGACAGTACCCATGGTGACAGTGATAATGGTGACGGTGTTGACGGTGATAATGCCTAAGGTGACCGTGCCCACGGTGGCACTGCCCATGGTGACAGTTCCTGTGGTGACAGTGCTCATGGTGGCATTGTCGAAGGAGGCATTTCTCGTGGTGACAGTGCATATGGTCACACTGCATATGTTGCCAGTTACAATTCTAACAGTGCACATTATGGCAAAAACATGAGGAAAATCCTCATGGTGACAGCACCCATGGTGACAGTGCTCATGATGGCGGTGACCATTTTTACACTGCTCACGATCATAATCATAATCCCCATGTTGACATTGCACATGGCGGGGTGCCCATGTGAACAGTGCCCATGTTGACAGTACCCATGGTAATAGTGAATTCAGTTATAGTAGCCACAGTGAGAGTGCCTATGGAGAGAGTGCCTATGGTGACAGTGCTCACGGTGATAGTGGCATGGTGACATTGCCCATGGTGATAGTGCCCCTGGTGATAGTGCACACAATGACAGTGCCCATGGTCATAATGCTCACAGCATTAGTTCTCACTGTGACATTGCCCTTGGTGACAGTACTCATGGTGACAAGGCCCATGGTGACAGTACTCATAGGAACAGTGCTCAGGTGGCAGTAGCCATGGTGACCGTGCTTATGGTGGCAGTCCTCCTGGGGACAGTGCTCATGGAGACACTGCTCACGGTGGCAGTGCTCACGGTGATAGTGTCCATGGTTACAGTGCCCAAGATGGCAGTGCCCATGGTGACATTTACCATGGTGACAGTGCTCATGATGGCAGTGCACATGGTGAAAATACGGCGATACTGCTGATGGTGACAGTGCACACGGTGGCAGTGCCCATGGTAACAGTCCTCAACGGGATAATGCCCATGGTGACATTCACCATAGCGGTGGTTCACGGGATGGCAGTGCAAATTGGTGTTAGTGCCCATGGTGACAGTGTACAACGTTATAGTGTCCATGGTGACAGTGTTATTGGTGAGGGTGCTCATGGTTAGAGTGCGCACGTTGGCAGTGCCCATGGTGACATTACTCACAGTGAGAGTGCCAATGGATTCAATACCCATGGTGATTGTGCCAATGGTGACAGTGCTCATGATCTCAGTGCCCAGGGTGACAAGATTCATGGTTTCATTTGTCAGAGTGACAGTGTTCATCGTGGCAATGCCCAAGGTGGCATTTCTCGTGTTGAGAGTGCACATGTGACATTGAATATGGTGGCAGTTACCATTCTGACAGTGCACATTGTGGCAAAAAGTATGTTGACAGTGCTCATGGTGACAGCGCCCAGGCTGATGGTGCCCATGATGGCAGTGACCATTTTTACAGTGATTACGATGATAATCGACATGGTGACATTGCACATGATGGTGTGCCCATGCTGGCAGTGCCGATCGTGACAGTACCCATGGTAATAGTGTATTTAGACATAGTGCCCACTGTGAGAGTGCCTACCGGGATAGTGCCCGTGGTGACAGTACTCACGGTGACATTACCACTGGTGACATGGCCCATTGTGATAATGCCCCTGTTGATGGTGCACAGCGTGACAGTTATCATGGTGGCAGTGCACATGGTGAGAGTGCTCATGGTGACAGTGTACATGGTAACAGTTCTCACGGTGATAGTGCCCATAGTAAGAGTGACCATGGTGACAGTACCCATGGTGACAGGGCTCATTGTGACAGTGCCCAGGGTGACACTTCCCATGGTGACTGTGCCTATAGTGATAGTGCTCACTGTCATAGTGCCAATGATGAACAGTGCCCATGGCGGTAGTTCACATGCTGGCAATGCAAAATGCTGATAGTACCCATGGTAAGTGTCCATGGTGATAGTGTCCATGGTGACAGTATACATTTTTGCAGTGCCCACGGTGACAGTGATCACGTTTACATCGCTCATGGTGGCAGTGCCCATGCTGATAGTGCCCATTGTTACATTGCTTAGAGCGACACTGCCCATGGGGATACTGCCTATGGTGAGAGTGCTCACACTGACAGTGCCCACAGGGAGATTGCCCATGGCGTCTGTGAAAAGGATGGCAGTGTCCACTGTTGCAGTGCCAATGACGACTGTAGAAATGGTGACATTATTCAGAGTGACATTGCCTTTGGTGACAGTACCCATGGTGAAAATGCCCGTGGTGACAGTACTCACGGAGACAATGCTCATGGTGGTAATACCCATGGTAGGAATGCTCATGCTGGCATTGCTCATGGTGACAGTGCTCATGGTGACAGTATCCGTTGTACAATACCCAAGGTGACAGTGATAATTTTGACAGTGTTCACAGTGATAGTGCCCATGGTGACAGGGCCCTTGGTGACAGTCCTCAATGTGATAGTTCCCATGGTGGCAGTCCCCATAGCAGTGGGTCATATGGTGGCAGTGCAAAATGGTGATAGTGTCCATGGTGACAGTGCTTATGCTGATATTGCCCAGAGTGACAGCTCTCAAGGAGGCTATGCTCACAGTGATAGTGCTCACATTGATTGTGTCCATGGGGACTGTAGCCATGGTGAAAGTGCCCATGGTGACAATTTCCATGGTGATATTTTCCATGGTGACTGTCTTCACTTTGATAGTGGCCATGGATAAATTGCCCTTGGTGACAGTGCTCATGGTGACAGTGCTCAGGGTGGAAGTACCCATGGTTACAGTGCTCATGCTGGCATAGCTTATGGAGACATTGCTCCTGGTGACATTGCTTATGGTGGTATAATCCATGGTGACAGTACCCTTGGTGAATGTGATAATGTGGACAGTGCTCAAGGCGGTAGCAACCATGGTGACAGTGCTATGGTGGCATTGCTCATTGTGACAATGCTCATGGTTACAGTGCTCATGGTTACAGTGCCCATGGTGACAGTACACTTGGGAAAACTGGTCATGGTAGCAGTTCTCATGGTGACAGTTCTCATGGTCATAGTGCCCAAGGTGACAATGCCCATGGTGACATGACACATGGTGAGATTCCACATGATGCTAGTGCCCGTGGTGAGGCTGCACATGGGAGGAGGGCACATGGTATCAGGCAAATTTGTGACAGTGCCCATAGTGACTGTGCCCAGGGTGTCAGTTACCATAGTGAGAGTGCCCATTGGGGTAGTGACTATGGTGAAAGTGCTCATGGTGACAGTGCCCTTAGTGACAGTGCTCACGGTGACATTACCAGTGGGAACAGTGCCCATGGTGACACTGATCACGGAGAAATTGTCTTTGGTGGCAGTTCCCACAGTGAAGGTGCCGATGGTGACATTGCTTATGCTGATCGTGCTTATGGTAGCAGTGCAAATGGTGACAGTGTTCATGGTGACATTCCCCATGGTGACCATGCCAGTGGTGACATATACCATGGTGACAGTGTCCATTGTGGTAGTGACCCTCGTGAAAGAGCTCATGGTAACAGTGCCCATGGTGACAGTGCTCATGCAGTTGTTGGCCATGGGGACTGTGCGCACAGTGAGAGTGCCCATGGTGACAGTTACCAAGATGGCAGTGTCCATGGCTGCAGTGCCAAAGGTGAATATAGAAATGGTGACAATATTCAGAGTGGCATTGCCCTTGGTGACAGTACTAATGGAGACTGTATTCCAGGCGGTATTACCCATGGTAGGAGTGCTCAAGCTGGCATGGCTCATGGTACAGTGCTCATGGTAACATTGCTCATGGTGGCAGTATCCATGGTGACAGTACCCATGTTGACAGTGATAATGTTTACAGTGCTCACGGTGATAGTGCGCATGGTGACAGTACATTTGTTGAGGGTGCTCATGGTGAGAGTGCGCACTTTGGAAGTGCCCACGGAGACAGTGCCCATGGTGACAGTGACCAGAGTGATGGTGCCCATGGTGACATTACTCACGGTGACAGAACCAATGGTTGCAGTGCCTTTGGTGACAATGCTCATGGTCACAGTGCCGAGGGTGACAGTTCCCATGGTGACAGTGCACATAGTGATAATACGGTGATAGTGCTCATAGTGGTAGTGCTCATGGTTACGTTACACATGGTGAAAATGTTCATGGTGACAGTGACCATGGTTACAGTGTACATGGTTAGAGTGACCATGGTGACAGTGCACATTATTGCAGTGCACATGGTGACAGTGTTAACGATTGCATTGCTCATGGTGGCAGTGCCCATGGTGATACTGCCCATGGTGACAGTGCTCATGGTGATAGTGCCCATGGTGAGAGTCTTTCTGGTGAGGGTGCTCATGGTGAGAGTGCGCACATTGGCAGTACCCATGGTGACCTGACTCATGGTGACAGTGCCAATGGAAGCAATACCCACGGTGACAGTGCCCATGGTGACAGCGCTCATGGTGACATTGCCGACGGCGACACTTCACATGGTGACAGTGCTCGTAGTGATAGTGCTCACGGTGATAGTGCCCATAGTGACAGTGCTTAGGATGATAGTGCTCATGGTGACTGTGCCCATGGTCACAAAAGCCATAGATGCAAAACTCATGGTGAAAGTGCCCACGGTGACAGGACTCATGGTTACATTTGTCATACTGACAGTGTTCGTGGTGGCATTGCCCAAGGTGGCATTGCTCGTGCTGACAGTGCACATGGAGACACTGCATATCATGGCAGTTATCATTCTAATAGTGCACATTGTGGCAAAAGGCATGCTGAAAATGCTCATGGTGACAGCGCCCATTGGGACAGTGCTCATCGTGGCAGTGACCATTTATTCACTGCTCATGATGATAATCCCCGTGGTGACATTGCACATGGCGGGGTGCCCATGGTGACAGTGCCCATGGTGACATTATCCATGGTAATAGTGAATTAGTCATAGTGCCCACAATGAGACTGCCTATGGACAGAGTGCCCATGGAGACAGTGCTCACAGTGACAGTGCCCTTGGTGACATTTCCCATGGTGACAGTGCCCATGGTGACATTACTCACGGTGGCAGTGCCAATGGTTGTAATACACAAGGAAATAGAGTCCATGGTGACTGTGACCATGGTGACAATGACCATTGTGAAATTACCCATGGTGACAGTGCCCAGCATAACAGTTCCCATGGTGAGAGCCTTCAGGATGACAGCACCCATGGTGACAGTGCTCATGATGGCGGTGACCATTTTTACACTGCTCATCATGATAATCATAATCCGCATGTTGTCATTGTACATGGCGGGGTGCCCATGTGAACTGTGCCCATGTTGACAGTACCCACAGTGAGAGTGCCTATGGAGAGAGTGCCCACGGTGACATTGCTCACGGTGACAGTGGCGTGGTGATATTGCCCATGGTGATAATGCCCCTGGTGATAGTGCACACAGTGACAGTGCCCATGGTCATAATGCTCACAGCGATAGGTCTCACTGTGACATTGCCCTTGGTGACAGTACTCATGGTGACAAGGTCCATGGTGACAGTACTCATTGGGACAGTGCTCAGGTGGCAGTAGCCATGGTGACCGTGCTTATGGTGGCTGTCCTCCTGGTGACAGTGCACATGGTGACACTGCTCACGGTGGCAGTGCTCACGGTAATAATGCCCATGGTTACAATCCCCAAGATGGCAGTGCCCATGGTGACATTTCCCATGATGACAGTACTCATGGTGGCAGTGTACATGGTGACAGTTTTCATGGTGATAGTGCCCATAGTAAGAGTGACCATGGTATGAATAGCCATGGTGACAGTTCCCAGGGTGACATTTCCCATGGTGACTGTGCTCATAGTGATAGTGCTCGCAGTGATAGTGCTCACTGTGATAGTGCCCATGGTGAACAGTGCCCATGGTGGTAGTTCACATTCTGGCAGTTCAAAATGGGGATAGTACCCATGGTAACAGTGTCCATGGTGATAGTTTCCATGGTGACAGTATACATTTTGGCAGTGCCCATGGTGACAGTGCTTACATTTACATTGCTCATGGTGGCAGTGCCCATGGTGATAGTGCCCACTGTTACATTGCTTATAGTGACAGTGCCCATGGGGATACTGCCTATGCTGAGAGTGCTCAAACTGACAGTGCTCACTGCCTATGCTGAGAGTGCTCACGCTGACAGTACCCATGGTTAAAGTTCTTACGCTGATGGTGCTCATCATAGTAGTACTCTTCTTGAGAGTGCTCACAGTAGTAGTGCCCACGGTGACAGTGTCCATTGTGACAGTGCCCACAGTGAGAGTACACATGGTGAGAGTGAGCACGATGGCAGTGTCCACTGTTGCAGTGCCAATGGCGACGGAAGAAATGGTGACATTCTTCAGAGTGACATTGCCCTTGGTGACAGTACCTACGGAGAAAATGCCTATGGTGACAGTACTCACGGAGAAAATGCTCAAGGTGGTAGTACCCATGGTAGGTGATCTCATGCTGCCATTGCTCATGGTGACAGTCCTCATGGTGACATTCCTCATGGTGGCAATATCCATGGTGACAGTACCCATGGTGACAGTGATAATGGTCACGGTGTTGACGGTGATAATGCCTAAGGTGACCGTGCCCACGGTGGCACTGCCCATGGTGACAGTTCCCGTGGTGACAGTGCTCATGGTGGCATTGTTGAAGGTGGCATTTCTCGTGGTGACAGTGCACATGGTCACACTGCATATGTTGGCAGTTACAATTCTAACAGTGCACATTATGGCAAAAACATGAGGAAAATCCTCATGGTGACAGCGCCCATGGTGACAGTGCTCATGATGGCGGTGCCCATTTTTACACTGCTCACGATGATAATCATAATCCCCATGTTGACATTGCACATGGCGGGGTGCCCATGCGAACAGTGCCCATGTTGACAGTACCCATGGTAATAGTGAATTCAGTTATAGTAGCCACAGTGAGAGTGCCTATGGAGAGAGTGCCTATGGTGACAGTGCTCACGGTGACAGTGGCGTGGTGACATTGCCCATGGTGATAATGCCCCTGGTGATAGTGCACACAATGACAGTGCCCATGGTCATAATGCTCACAGCGTTAGTTCTCACTGTGACATTGCCCTTGGTGACAGTACTCATGGTGACAAGGCCCATGGTGACAGTACTCATAGGAACAGTGCTCAGGTGGCAGTAGCCATGGTGACCGTGCTTATGGTGGCAGTCCTCCTGGGGACAGTGCTCATGGAGACACTGCTCACGGTGGCAGTGCTCACGGTGATAGTGTCCATGGTTACAGTGCCCAAGATGGCAGTGCCCATGGTGACATTTGCCATGGTGACAGTGCTCATGATGGCAGTGCACATGGTGAAAATACGGCGATACTGCTGATGGTGACAGTGCACAAGGTGGCAGTGCGCATGGTAACAGTCCTCAACGGGATAGTGCCCATGGTGACATTCACCATAGCGGTGGTTCACGGGATGGCAGTGCAAATTGGTGTTAGTGCCCATGGTGACAGTGTACAAAGTTATAGTGTCCATGGTGACAGTGTTATTGGTGAGGGTGCTCATGGTTAGAGTGCGCACGTTGGCAGTGCCCATGGTGACATTACTCACAGTGAGAGTGCCAATGGATTCAATACCCATGGTGATTGTGCCAATGGTGACAGTGCTCATGATCTCAGTGCCCAGGGTGACAAGATTCATGGTTTCATTTGTCAGAGTGACAGTGTTCATGGTGGCAATGCCCAAGGTGGCATTTCCCGTGTTGAGAGTGCACATGTGACATTGAATATGGTGGCAGTTACCATTCTGACAGTGCACATTGTGGCAAAAAGTATGTTGACAGTGCTCATGGTGACAGCGCCCAGGCTGACGGTGCCCATGATGGCAGTGACCATTTTTACAGTGATTACGATGATAATCGCCATGGTGACATTGCACATGATGGTGTGCCCATGCTGGCAGTGCCAATCGTGACAGTACCCATGGTAATAGTGTATTTAGACATAGTGCCCACTGTGAGAGTGCCTACCGGGATAGTGCCCGTGGTGACAGTGCTCACGGTGACATTACCACTGGTGACATGGCATATGGTGATAATGCCCCTGTTGATGGTGCACAGCGTGACAGTTATCATGGTGGCAGTGCACATGGTGAGAGTGCTCATGGTGACAGTGTACATGGTAACAGTTCTCACGGTGATAGTGCCCATAATAAGAGTGACCATGGTGACAGTACCCATGGTGACAGGGCTCATTGTGACAGTGCCCAGGGTGACACTTCCCATGGTGACTGTGCCTATAGTGATAGTGCTCACTGTCATAGTGCCAATGATGAACAGTGCTCATGGGGGTAGTTCACATGCTGGCAATGCAAAATGCTGATAGTACCCATGGTAAGTGTCCATGGGGATAGGGTCCATGGTGACAGTATACATTTTTGCAGTGCCCACGGTGACAGGGATCACGTTTACATCGCTCATGGTGGCAGTGCCCATGCTGATAGTGCCCATTGTTACATTGCTTAGAGCGACACTGCCCATGGGGATACTGCCTATGGTGAGAGTGCTCACACTGACAGTGCCCACAGGGAGATTGCCCATGGGGTCTGTGACCAGGATGGCAGTGTCCACTGTTGCAGTGCCAATGACGACTGTAGAAATGGTGACATTATTCAGAGTGACATTGCCTTTGGTGACAGTACCCATGGTGAAAATGCCCATGGTGTCAGTACTCACGGAGACAATGCTCATGGTGGTAATACCCATGGTAAGAATGCTCATGCTGGCATTGCTCATGGTGACAGTGCTCATGGTGACACTGCATATGTTGGCAGTTAAAATTCTAACAATGCACATTATGGCAAAAGCATGTGGAAAATCCTCATGGTGACAGCGCCCATGGTAACAGTGCTCATGATTGCGGTATCAATTTTTACACTGCTCACGATGATAATCATAATCCCCATGTTGACATTGCACATGGAGTGGTGACCATGTTAACACTGCCCATGTTGACAGTACCCATTGTAATAGTGAATTCAGTCATAGTACCCACAGTTAGAGTGTCTATGGAGAGAGTGCCAATGGTTACATGGCTCACTGTGACAGTGGCGTTGTGGCATTTCCCATGGTGATAATGCCCCTGGTGATAGTGCACACAGTGACAGTACCCATGATCATAATGCTCACAGCGATACTTCTCACTATGACATTGCCCTTGGTGACAGTACTCATGGTGACAAGGCCCATGGTGACAGTACTCATTGGGACAGTGTTCAGGTGGCATTAGCCATGGTTACCGTGCTTATGGTGGCAGTCCTCCTGGTGACAGTGCTCATGGTGACACTGCTCACCGTGGCAGTGCTCACGGTGATAGTGCCCATGGTTACAGTGCCCAAGATGGCAGTGCCCATGGTGACATTTCCAATGGTGACAGTGCTCATGATATCAGTGCACATGGTGAAAATACGGTGATACTGCTGTTGGTGACAGTGCACATGGTGGCAGTGCCCATGGTAACAGTCCTCAATGGGATAGTTCACACGGTGACATTCAACATAGCGGTGGTTCACATGATGGCAGTGCAAATTGGTGATAGTGTCCATGGTGACAGTGTACAAGGTTATAGTGTCCATGGTGACAGTGTTTTTGGTGAGGGTGCTCATGGGGTGAGTGCCAACGTTGGCAGTGCCCATGGTGACATTACTCACAGTGAGAGTGCCAATGGATTCAATACCCATGGTGATTGTGCCCATGGTGACAGTGCTCATGGTCCCAGTGCCCAGGGTGACAAGATTCATGGTTCCATTTGTCAGAGTGACAGTGTTCATGTTGACAGTGCTCATGGTGACAGCGCCCAGGCTGACGGTGCCCATGATGCCAGTGACCATGTTTGCATTGCTCACGATGATAATCGCCATGGTGACATTGCACATGGTGGTGTGCCCATGCTGGCAGTGCCAATGGTGACAGTACCCATGGTAATAGTGAATTTAGTCATAGTGCCCACTGTGAGAGTGCCTACCGAGATACTGCCCATGGTGACCGTGCTCACGGTGACATTACCACTGGTGACGTTGCCCATGGTGTTAATGCCCCTGTTGATAGTGCACAGCATGACAGTTATCATGGTGGCAGTGCACATGGTGAGAGTGCACATGGAGACACTGCATATAGTGGCAGTTACCATTCTAACAGTGCACATTGTGGCAAAAGGCATGCTGAAAATGCGCATGGTGACAGCGCCCATTGTGACAGTGCTCATCATGGCAGTGACCATTTATTCACTGCTCATGCTGATAATCCCCATGGTGACATTGCACATGGTGGGGTTCCCATGGTGACAGTGCCTATGGTGACAGTATCCATAGTAATAGTGAATTAGTCATAGTGCCCACAATGAGACTGCCTATGGAGAGAGTGCCCATGGAGACATTGCTTACGGTGACAGTGCCCTTCGTGACATTGCCCATGGTGACAGTGCCCATGGTGACATTACTCACGGTGGCAGTGCCAATGGTTGCAATACACACGGTCATAGAGTCCATGGTGACTGTGACCATGGTGACAATGACCATTGTGAAAATACCCATGGTGACAGTGCCCAGCATAACAGTTCCCATGGTCAGAGCGCTTAGGATGACAGTGCCCTTGGTGAAATTACTCAGGGTGGCAATGCTCATGGGGACAGTTCGCATGGTTGCTGTGCCAATGGTGACAGTGCCCATGGTGAAATTTCCCATAGTGACAGTTCCCATGTTGACGTGCCCATGGTGATAGTGCGCATGTTGACAGTGCACATGGTGACTGTCCCCAGGGTGACAATTCCCATGGTGACAGTGCTCACTGTGATAGTGCTCATGGTGATAGTGCTTACGGTGATAGTGCCCGTGGTGTCAGTGCACTTGGTGACAGTGCTCATGATGACAGTCCTCAGGGCGACATTACCCATGGTGACAGTGACTATGATGGCAAACCTCATGGTGAAAATATCTATGGTTACAATGCTAGTGGTGACAGTCTCTATCGTGCCAGTGCCATTGTGCCGGTTCTCACGGTGATAGTACTCATAGTAACAGTGCCCATGGTGAAAAAACCCATGCTGACAGTACTGATGTTGAAAGTGTCCATGGTGACAAGACTCATGATTGCATTTGTCAGAGTGACAGTGTTGATGGTGGCATTGCCCAAGGTGGCATTGCTCATGGTGAGAGTGCAGATGGTGACACTGCATATGGTGGCAGTTACCATTCTGACAGCGCACATTGTGGCAAAAACTATGTTGACAGTGCTCATGGTGACAGCACCCATGCTGAGTGTGCCCATGATGGCCGTGACCATTTTTACAGTGCTCACATTGGTAATCGCCATGTTCACATTGCACATGGCGGGATGTACTTGGTGACAGTCCCATGGAGACATTACCTATGGTAATAGTGAATTCAGTCATAGTGCCCACGGTGAGAGTGCCTATGGAGATAGTGCCCATGGTGACAGTGCTCACAGTGACAGTGCCCTGGTGACATTTCCCATGGTGATAATATCCCTGTTGACAGTGCACAGGGTGACAGTTCTCATGGTGGCTGTGCACATGGTGACATTGCCCTTGATGACAGTACTCATGGTGACATTGTACATGGTGACAGTTCTCACGGTCATACTGCCGATGGTAAGAGTGACCATGGTGAGAGTAGCCATGGTGACAGTGCTCAGGGTGACATTTCCCATGGTGACTATGCTCATAGTGATAGTGCTCACTGTGATAGTTCCCATGATGAAGAGTGCCCATGGTGGTCGTTCACATGCTGGCAGTTCAAAATGGGGATAGTACCCATGGTAACAGTTTCCATGGTGATAGTTTCCATGGTGACAGTATTCATTTTGGCAATGCCCATGGTGAAAGTGCTTACATTTGCATTGCTCATGGTGGCATTGCCCATGGTGATAGTGCCCACTGTTACGTTGCTTATAGTGACAGTACCCATGGGGTACTCCCTATGCTGAGAGTGCTCAAACAGACAGTGCTCACTGCCTATGCTGAGAGTGCTTACGCTGACAGTACCAATGGTTAAAGTGCTTATGGTGATGGTGCTCATCATAGTAGTACTCTTCTTGAGAGTGCTCACAGTAGTAGTGCCTAGGGTGACATTGCCCATTGTGACAGTGCCCACAGTGAGAGTACACATGGTGACAGTGACCACGATGGCAGTGTCCACTGTTGCAGTGCCAATGGCGACTGTAGAAATGGTGACATAATTCAGAGTGACATTGCCATTGGTGAGATTACCTATGGAGAAAATGCCTATGGTGACAGTACTCACGAAGAAAATGCTCCAGGTGATAGTACCGATGGTAGGTGTTCTCATGCTGCCATTGTTCATGGTGACATTCCTCATGGTGGCAATATCCATGGTGACAGCACCCATGGTGACAGTGATAATGGTGATGGTGCTCACGGTGATAGTGCCTATGGTGACAGTGCCCACGGTCGCACTGCCCATGGTGACATTTCCCATGGTGACAGTGCTCATGGTGGCATTGCCGAAGGTGGCATTTCTCGTGGTGACAGTACACATGGTCACACTGCATATGTTGGCAGTTACAATTCTAACAGTGCACATTATTGCAAAAGCATGTGGAAAATCCTCATGGTGAGAGCGCTCATGGTGACAGTGCTCATGATGGCGGTGACCATTTTTACACTGCTCACGATGATAATCATAATCCCTATGTTGACATTGCATATGGCGGGGTGCCCATGTGAACAGTGCCCATTTTGACAGTACCCATGGTAATAGTGAATTCATTCATAGTACCCACAGTGAGAATGCCTATGGAGACACTGACCATGGTGACATTGCTCATGGTGGCAGTATCCATTGTGACAGAACCCATGGTGACAGTGATAATTTTGACAGTGCTCACAGTGATAGTGCCCATGGTGACAGTGCCCTTGGTGACAGTCCTACATGTGATAGTTCCCATGGTGGCAGTCCCCATAGCAGTGGGTCACATGGTGGCAGTGCAAAATGGTGATAGTGCCCATGCTGACAGTGCTTATGCTGACATTGCCCAGAGTGACAGCTCCCTAGGTGGCTATGCTCACAGTGAAAGTGCTCACATTGATTGTCCCCATGGGGACTGTAGCCATGGTGAATGTGCCCATGGTGACAATTTCCATGGTGATATTTTCCATGGTGACTGTCCTCACTTTGATAGTGGCCATGGATAAATTGCCCTTGGTGACAATGCTCATGGTGACAGTGCTCAAGGTGGAAGTACCAATGGTGACAGTGCTCATGCTGGCATAGCTTATGGAGACATTGCTCCTGGTGACATTGCTTATGGTGGTATAATCCATGATGACAGTTGCCATGGTGAAAGTGATAATGTGGACAGTGCTCAAGGTGGTAGCAACCATGCTGACAGTGACTATGATGGGAAACCTCATGGTGACAATGCTCATGGTTACCGTGCTCATGGTTACAGTGCCCATGGTGACAGTACTCTTGGGAAAACTGGTCATGGTAGCAGTTGTCATGGTGACAATTCTCATGGTCATAGGGCCCAAGGTGACAATGCCCATGGTGACATGACACATGGTGAGAGTCCACACGATGGTAGTGCCCGTGGCGAGGCTGCACATGGGAGGAGGGCACATGGTAGCAGGCAAATTTGTGACAGTGCCCATAGTGACTGTGCCCAGGGTGTCATTTACCATAGTGAGTGTGCCCATTGGGGTAGTGGCTATGATGAAAGTGCTCATGGTGACAGTGCCCTTAGTGACAGTGCTCACAGTGGCATTACCAGTGGGAACAGTGCCAATTGTGACACTGAACACGGAGAAAATGTCTTTGGTGGCAGTTCCCACGGTGAATGTGCCGATAGTGACATTGCTTATGCTGATCGTGCTTATGGTAGCAGTGCAAATGGTTACAGTGTTCATGGTGACATTCCCCATGGTGACCATGCCAGTGGTGACATATACCATGGTGACAGTGTCCATTGTGGTAGTGACCCTCGTGAAAGATCTCATGGTGACAGTTCCCATAGTGACAGTGCTCATTCAGTTGTTGCCCATGGGGTCTGTGAACACAGTGAGAGTGCCAATGGTGACAGTGACCAAGATGGCAGTGTCCATGGCTGCAGTGCCAAAGGTGAATATAGAAATGGTGACAATATTCAGAGTGGCATTGCCCTTGGTGACAGTACTAATGGAGACAGGGCTCAAGGTGGTAGTACCCATGGTAGGAGTGCTCATGCTGGCATGGCTCATGGTGACAGTGCTCATGGTAACATTGCTCATGGTGGCAGTATCCATGGTGACAGTACCCATGTTGACAGTGATAATGTTTACAGTGCTCACGGTGATAGTGCGCATGGTGACAGTGCATTTGTTGAGGGTGCTCATGGTGAGAGTGCGCACTTTGGAAATGCCCACGGAGACAGTGCCCATGGTGACAGTGACCAGAGTGACGGTGCCCATGGTGACATTACTCACGGTGACAGTACCAATGGTTGCAGTGCCCATGGTGACAATGCTTATGGTCACAGTGCCGAGGGTGACAGTTCCCATGGTGACAGTGCACATAGTGATAATATGGTGATAGTGCTCATAGTGGTAGTGCTCATGGTTACGTTACACACGGTGACAATGTTCATGGTGGCAGTGACCATGGTGACAGTGTACATGGTTACAGTGACCTTGGTGACAGTGCACATTATTGCAGTGCTCATGGTGACAGTGTTAACGATTACATTGCTCATGGTGGCAATGCCCATGGTGATACTGCCCATAGTGACAGTGCTCATGGTGATAGTGCTCATGGTGACAGTGCGCACTTTGGCAGTACCCATGGTGACCTGACTCATGGTGACAGTGCCAATGGAAGCAATACCCACGGTGATAGTGTCCATGCTGCCAGTGCTCATGGTGACATTGCCCAGGGTGGCACTTCGCATAGTGACAGTGCTCGCAGTGATAGTGCACACGGTGATAGTGCCCATAGTGTCAGTGCTTAGGGTGATAGTGCTCATGGTGACCGTGCCCATGGTCACAAACCCCATAGATGCAAAACTCATGGTGAAAGTGCCCACGGTGACAGGACTCATGGTTACATTTGTCATACTGACAGTGTTCGTGGTGGCATTGCCGCAGGTGGCATTGCTCGTGGTGACAGTGCACATGGAGACACTGCATATAGTGGCAGTTACCATTCTAACAGTGCACATTGTGGCAAAAAGCATGCTGAAAATGCTCATGGTGACAGCGCCCATTGTGACAGTGCTCATCATGGCAGTGACCATTTATTCACTGCTCATGATAATAATCCCCGTGGTGACATTGCACATGGCGGGGTGCCCATAATGACAGTGCCCATGGTGACAGTATCCATGGTAATAGTGAATTAGTCATAGTGCCCAAAATGAGACTGCCTGTGGAGAGAGTGCCCATGGAGACAGTACTCACGCTGACAGTGCCCTTGGTGACATTGCTCATGGTGACAGTGCCCATGGTGACATTACTCACGGTGGCAGTGCCAATGGTTGCAATACACACGGTCATAGAGTCCATGGTGACTGTGACCATGGTGACAATGACCATTGTGAAAATACCCATGGTTACAGTGCCCAGCATGACAGTTCCCATGGTGAGAACGGTCAGGATGACAGTGCCCTTGGTGACATTACTCAGTGTGGCAATGCTCATGGGGACAGTTCGCATGGTTGCTGTGCCAATGGTGACAGTGCCCATGGTGATATTTCCCATGTTGACGTGCCCATGGTGATAGTGCACATGTTGACAGTGCATATGGTGACTGTCCCCAGAGTGACAATTCCCATGGTGACAGTGCTCACAGTGATAGTGCTCATGGTAATAGTGCTTACGGTGATAGTGCCCGTGGTGTCAGTGCACTTGGTGACAGTGCTCATGATGACATTCCTCAGGGCGACATTGCCCATGGTGACAGTGACTATGATGGCAAACCTCATGGTGAAAATATCTATGGTTACAATGCTAGTGGTGACAGTCTCTATCGTGCCAGTGCCATTGTGCCAGTTCTCACAGTGATAGTACTCATAGTAACAGTTCCCATGGTGAAAAAACCCATGCTGACCCATACTGATGTTGAAAGTGTCCATGGTGACAAGACGCATGGTTCCATTTGTCAGAGTGACAGTGTTGATGGTGGCATTGCCCAAGGTGGCATTGCTCGTGGTGAGAGTGCAGATGGTGACACTGCATATGGTGGCAGTTCCCATTCTGACAGTGCATATTGTGGCAAAAACTATGTTGACAGTGCTCATGGTGACAGCGCCCATGCTGACGGTGCCCATGATGGAGGTGACCATTTTTACAGTGCTCACGTTGGTAATCGCCATGTTCACATTGCACATGGCGGGGTGTCCTTGGTGACAGTCCCATGGTTACATTACCCATGGTAATAGTGAATTCAGTCATAGTGCCCACGGTGAGAGTGCCTATGGTGATAGTGCCCATGGTGACAGTGCTCACAGTGACAGTGCCCCTGGTGACATTTCCCATGGTGTAAATATCCCTGTTGACAGTGCACAGGGTGACAGTTCTCATGGTGGCTGTGCACATGGTGACATTGCCCATGGTGACAATACTCATGGTGGAAGTGTACATGGTGACCGTTCTCACAGTGATAGTGCCCATAGTAAGAGTGACCATGGTGAGAGTAGCCATGGTGACAGTGCCCAGGGTCATATTTCCCATGGTGACTATGCTCATAGTGATAGTGGTCACGGTGATAGTGCTCACTGTGATAGTGCCAATATTGAACAGTGCCCATGGTGGTTGTTCACATGCTGGCAGTTCAAAATGGGGATAGTACCCATGGTAACAGTGTCCATGGTGATAGTTTCCATGGTGACAGTATTCATTTTGGCAGTGCCCATGGTGACAGTCCTTACATTTACATTGTTCATGGTGGCAGTCCCCATGGTGATAGTGCCCACTGTAACATTGTTTATAGTGACAGTGCCCATGGGGATACTGCCTATGCTGAGAGTGTTCAACCTGACAGTGCTCACTGCCTATGCTGAGAGTGCTCACGCTGACAGTACCCATGGTTAAAGTGCTTATGGTGATGGTGCTCATCACAGTAGTACTCTTCTTGAGAGTGCTCACAGTAGGAGTGCCTAGGGTGACATTGCCCATTGTGACAGTGCCCACAGTGAGAGTACACATGGTGACAGTGACCACGATGGCAGTGTCCACTGTTGCAGTGCCAATGGCGACTGTAGAAATGGTGACATAATTCAGAGTGACATTGCCATTGGTGAGATTACCTATGGAGAAAATGCCTATGGTGACAGTACTCACGAAGAAAATGCTCCAGGTGATAGTACCGATGGTAAGTGTTCTCATGCTGCCATTGCTCATGGTGACATTCCTCATGGTGGCAATATCCATGGTGACAGCACCCATGGTGACAGTGATAATGGTGATGGTGCTCACGGTGATAGTGCCTATGGTGACAGTGCCCACGGTCGCACTGCCCATGGTGACATTTCCCATGGTGACAGTGCTCATGGTGGCATTGCCGAAGGTGGCATTTCTCGTGGTGACAGTACACATGGTCACACTGCATATGTTGGCAGTTACAATTCTAACAGTGCACATTATTGCAAAAGCATGTGGAAAATCCTCATGGTGAGAGCGCTCATGGTGACAGTGCTCATGATGGCGGTGACCATTTTTACACTGCTCACGATGATAATCATAATCCCTATGTTGACATTGCATATGGCGGGGTGCCCATGTGAACAGTGCCCATTTTGACAGTACCCATGGTAATAGTGAATTCATTCATAGTACCCACAGTGAGAATGCCTATGGAGACACTGACCATGGTGACATTGTTCATGGTGGCAGTATCCATTGTGACAGTACCCATGGTGACAGTGATAATTTTGACAGTGCTCACAGTGATAGTGCCCATGGTGACAGTGCCCTTGGTGACACTCCTCCATGTGATGGTTCCCATGGTGGCAGTCCACATAGCAGTGGGTCACATGGTGGCATTGCAAAATTGTGATAGTTTCCATGGTGACACTGCTTATGCTGACATTGCCCAGAGTGACAGCTCCCAAGGTGGCTATGCTCACAGTGAAAGTGCTCACATTGATTGTGCACATGGGGACTGTGCCATGGTGAATGTGCCCATGGTGACAATTTCCATGGTGATATTTTCCATGGTGACTGTCCTCACTTTGATAGTGGCCATGGATAAATTGCCCTTGGTGACAATGCTCATGGTGACAGTGCTCAAGGTGGAAGTACCAATGGTGACAGTGCTCATGCTGGCATAGCTTATGGAGACATTGCTCCTGGTGACATTGCTTATGGTGGTATAATCCATGATGACAGTTGCCATGGTGAAAGTGATAATGTGGACAGTGCTCAAGGTGGTAGCAACCATGCTGACAGTGACTATGATGGGAAACCTCATGGTGACAATGCTCATGGTTACCGTGCTCATGGTTACAGTGCCCATGGTGACAGTACTCTTGGGAAAACTGGTCATGGTAGCAGTCCTCATGGTGACAATTCTCATGGTCATAGGGCCCAAGGTGACAATTCCCATGGTGACATGACACATGGTGAGAGTCCACACGATGGTAGTGCCCGTGGCGAGGCTGCACATGGGAGGAGGGCACATGGTAGCAGGCAAATTTGTGACAGTGCCCATAGTGACTGTGCCCAGGGTGTCATTAACCATAGTGAGTGTGCCCATTGGGGTAGTGACTATGGTGAAAGTGCTCATGGTGACAGTGCCCTTAGTGACAGTGCTCACGGTGGCATTACCGGTGGGAACAGTGCCAATTGTGACACTGAACACGGAGAAAATGTCTTTGGTGGCAGTTCCCACGGTGAATGTGCCGATAGTGACATTGCTTATGCTGATCGTGCTTATGGTAACAGTGCAAATGGTTACAGTGTTCATGGTGACATTCCCCATGGTGACCATGCCAGTGGTGACATATACTATGGTGACAGTGTCCATTGTGGTAGTGACCCTCGTGAAAGATCTCATGGTGACAGTTCCCATAGTGACAGTGCTCATGCAGTTGTTGCCCATGGGGTCTGTGAACACAGTGAGAGTGCCAATGGTGACAGTGACCAAGATGGCAGTGTCCATGGCTGCAGTGCCAAAGGTGAATATAGAAATGGTGACAATATTCAGAGTGGCATTGCCCTTGGTGACAGTACTAATGGAGACAGGGCTCAAGGTGGTAGTACCCATGGTAGGAGTGCTCATGCTGGCATGGCTCATGGTGAAAGTGCTCATGGTAACATTGCTCATGGTGGCAGTATCCATGGTGACAGTACCCATGTTGACAGTGATAATGTTTACAGTGCTCACGGTGATAGTGCGCATGGTGACAGTGCATTTGTTGAGGGTGCTCATGGTGAGAGTGCGCATTTTGGAAATGCCCACGGAGACAGTGCCCATGGTGACAGTGACCAGAGTGATGGTGCCCATGGTGACATTACTCACGGTGACAGTACCAATGGTTGCAGTGCCCATGGTGACAATGCTTATGGTCACAGTGCCGAGGGTGACAGTTCCCATGGTGACAGTGCACATAGTGATAATATGGTGATAGTGCTCATAGTGGTAGTGCTCATGGTTACGTTACACACGGTGACAATGTTCATGGTTGCAGTGACCATGGTGACAGTGTACATGGTTACAGTGACCATGGTGACAGTACACATTATTGCAGTGCACATGATGACAGTGTTAAGGATTGCATTTCTCATGGTGGCAGTGCCCATGGTGATACTGCCCATGGTGACAGTGCTCATGGTGATAGTGCTCATGGTGACAGTGCGCACTTTGGCAGTACCCATGGTGACCTGACTCATGGTGACAGGGCCAATGGAAGCAATACCCACGGTGACAGTGTCCATGGTGCCAGTGCTCATGGTGACAGTGCTCATGGTGATCGTGCTCATGGTGACAGTGCTCATGGTGATCGTGCTCATGGTGACAGTGCTCATGGTGATCGTGCTCATGGTGACAGTGCTCATGGTGATAGTGCTCATGGTGACCGTGCCCATGGTCACAAACCCCATAGATGCAAAACTCATGGTGAAAGTGCCCACGGTGACAGGACTCATGGTTACATTTGTCATACTTACAGTGTTCGTGGTGGCATTGCCCAAGGTGGCATTGCTCGTGGTGACAGTGCACCTGGAGACACTGCATATAGTGGCAGTTACCTTTCTAACAGTGCACAGTGTGGCAAAAAGCATGCTGAAAATGCTCATGGTGACAGTGTCCATTGTGACATTGCTCATCATGGCAGTGACCATTTATTCACTGCTCATGATGATAATCCCCGTGGTGACATTGCACATGTCGGGGTGCCCATGGTGAGAGTGCCCATGGTGAAAGTATCCATGGTAATAGTGAATTAGTCATAGTGCCCACAATGAGACTGCCTGTGAATAGAGTGCCCATGGAGACAGTGCTCACGGTGACATTGCCCTTGGTGACATTGCCCATGGTGACAGCGCCCATGGTGACATTACTCACGGTGGCAGTTCCAATGGTTGCAATACACACGGTCATAGAGTCCATGGTGACAATGACCATTGTGAAAATACCCATGGTGACAGAGCCCAGCATGACATTTCCCATGGTCAGAGTGCTCAGGATGACAGTGCCCTTGGTGACATTACTCAGGGTGGCAATGCTCATGGGGACAGTTTGCATGGTTGCTGTGCCAATGGTGACAGTGCCCATGGTGACATTTCCTATAGTGACAGTTCCCATGTTGGCATGCCCATGGTGATAGTGCGCATGTTGACAGTGCATATGGTGACTGTTGCCAGGGTGACAATTCCCATGGTGACAGTGCTCACAGTGATAGTGCTTATGGTGATAGTGCCCGTGGTGTTAGTGCACTTGGTGACAGTGCTCATGATGACAGTCCTCAGGGCGACATTGCCCATGGTGACAGTGACTATGATGGCAAACCATATGGTGAAAATATCTATGGTTACAATACTAGTGGTGACAGTCTCTATCGTGCCAGTGCCATTGTGCCAGTTCTCATGGTTTAACTCATAGTAACAGTGCCCATGGTGAAAAAACCCATGCTGACAGTACTGATGTTGAAAGTGTCCATGGTGACAAGACGCATGGTTCCATTTCTCAGAGTGACAGTGTTGATGGTGGCATTGCCCAAGGTGGCATTGCTCGTGGTGAGAGTGCAGATGGTGACACTGCATATGGTGGCAGTTACCATTCTGACAGCGCACATTGTGGCAAAAACTATGTTGACAGTGCTCATGGTGACAGCGCCCATGCTGACGGTGCCCATGATGGCCGTGACCATTTTTACAGTGCTCACGTTGGTAATCGCCATGTTCACATTGCACATGGCGGGGTGTCCTTGGTGACAGTCCCATGGTGACAGTACCCATGGTAATAGTGAATTCAGTCATAGTGCCCACGGTGAGAGTGCCTATGGAGATAGTGCCCATGGTGACAGTGCTCACAGTGACAGTGCCCCTCGTGACATTTCCCATGGTGATAATATCCCTGTTGACAGTGCACAGGGTGACAGTTCTCATGGTGTCTGTGCACATGGTGACATTGCCCATGGTGACAGTACTCATGGTGGCAGTGTACATGGTGACCGTTCTCACAGTGATAGTGCCCATAGTAAGAGTGACCATGGTGAGAGTAGCCATGGTGACAGTGCCCAGGGTGACATTTCCCATGGTGACTGTGCTCATAGTGATAGTGCTCACGGTGATATTGCTCACTGTGATAGTGCCCATGATGAATAGTGCACATGGTGGTAGTTCACATGCTGGCAGTTCAAAATGGGGATAGTGCCCATGGTAACAGTGTCCATGGTGATAGTGTCCATGGTGACAGTATTCATTTTGGCAGTGCCCATGGTGACAGTGCTTACATTTACATTGCTCATGGTGGCAGTGCCCATGGTGATAGTGCCCACTGTTACATTGCTTATAGTGACAGTGCCCATGGGGATAGTGCCTATGCTGAGAGTGCTCAAACTGACACTGTTCACTGCCTATGCTGAGAGTGCTAACGCAGACAGTACCCATGGTTAAAGTGCCTATGGTGATGGTGCTCATCATAGTAGTAGTCTTCTTTTTATTTTAATTTATTTTATTTTATTTTATTTTATTTTTTAACATCTTTATTGGGGTATAATTGCTTTACAATGGTGTGTTAGTTTCTGCTTTATAACAGAGTGAGTCAGTTACACATATATATGTGTTCCCATATCTCTTCCCTCTTTGTCTCCCTCCCTCCCACCCTCCCTATCCCACCCCTCCAGACAGCCACAAAGAAAGGTGGGAGCCAGTGGGAAGCAGCCGCATGGCACAGGGAAACCAGCTCCGTTTTTAGTAGTACTCTTCTTCAGAGTGCTCACTGTAGTAGTTCCCACGGTGACAGTGCCCATTGTGACAGTGCCCACAGTGAGAGTACACATGGTGACAGTGACCACGATGGCAGTGTCCACTGTTGCAGTGCCAATGGCGACTGTAGAAATGGTGACATTATTCAGAGTGACATTGCCCTTGGTGACAGTACCTATGGAGAAAATGCCTATGGTGAGAGTACTCACGGAGATAATGCTCAAGGTGGTGGTACCCATGGTAGGTGTTCTCATGCTGCCATTGCTTATGGTGATAGTGCTCATGGTGACATTCCTCATGGTGGCAATATCCATGGTGACAGTACCCATGGTGACAGTGATAATGGTGACGGTGCTCACGGCGATAGTGCCTATGGTGACAGTGCCCACGGTGGCACTGCCCATGGTGCCATTTCCCACGGTGACAGTTCTCATGGTGGCATTGCCGAAGGTTGCATTTCTCGTGGTGACAGTGCACATGTTCACACTGCATATGTTGGCAGTTACTATTCTAACAGTGCACATTATGGCAAAAACCTGAGGAAAATCCTCATGGTGACAGCGCCCATGGTGACAGTGCTCATGATGGCGGTGACCATTTTTACACTGCTCATGATGATAATCATAATCCCCATGTTGTCTTTGAACATGGCGGGGTGCCCATGTGAACAGTGCCCATTTTGACAGTACCCATGGTAATACTGAATTGAGTCATAGTACCCACAGTGAGAGTGCATATGGAGAGATTGCCCATGGTGACAGTGCTCACGGTGACAGTGGCGTGGTGACATTGCCCATGGTGATAATGCCCCTGGTGATAGTGCACACAGTGACAGTGCCCATGGTCATAATGCTCACAGCGATACTTCTCACTGTGACATTGCCCTTGGTGACAGTACTCATGGTGACAAGGCCCATGGTGACAGTACTCATTGGGACAGTGCTCAGGTGGCAGTAGCCATGGTGACCGTGCTTATGGTGGCAGTCCTCCTCGTGACAGTGCTCATGGTGACACTGCTCACCGTGGCAGTGCTCACGGTGATAGTGCCCATGGTTACTGTGCCCAAGATGGCAGTGCCCATGGTGACATTTCCCATGGTGACAGTGCACATGATGGCAGTGCACATGGTTAAAATACGGTGATACTGCTGATGGTGACAGTGCACATGGTGGCAGTGCCCATGGTAACAGTCCTCAACGGGAAACTGCCCATGGTGACATTCACCATAGCAGTGGTTCACATGATGGCAGTGCAAATTTGTGATAGTGCCCATGGTGACAGTGTACAAGGTTATAGTGTCCATGGTGACAGTGGTTTTGGTGTGGGTGCTCATGGTGAGGGTGCACACGTTGGCAGTGCCCATGGTGACATTATTCACACTAAGAGTGCCAATGGATTAAATACCCATGGTGATTGTGGCCATGGTAACAGTGCTCATGGTCCCAGTGCCCAGGATGACAAGATTCATGGTTCCATTTGTCAGAGTGACAGTGTGCATGTTGACAGTGCCCATGGTGACAGTGCCTAGGCTGACGATGCCCATGATTGCAGTGACCATCTTTGCATTGCTCACGATGATAATCGCCATGGTGACATTTCACATAGTAGTGTGCCCATGCTGGCAGTGCCAATGGTGACAGTACCCATGGTAATAATGAATTTAGTCCTAGTGCCCACTTTGAGAGGGCCTACCGAGATAGTGCCCATGGTGACGGTGCTCACGGTGACATTACCACTGGTGACATTGCCCATGGTGATAATGCCCCTGTTGATAGGGCACAGCATGACAGTTATCATGGTGGCAGTGCACATGGTGACATTGCCCATGGTGAGAGTGCTCATGGTGACAGTGTACATGGTAACAGTTCTCACGGTGATAGGGCCCATACTAAGAGTGACCATGGTGACAGTACCCATGGTGACAGGGCTCATGCTGGCATAGCTTATGGAGACATTGCTCCTGGTGACATTGCTTATGGTGGTATAATTCATGGTGACAGTACCCATGGTGAATGTGATAATGTGGACAGTGCTCAAGGCGGTAGCAACCATGGTGACAGTACTATGGTGGCATTGCTCATGGTGACAATGCTCATGGTTACAGTGCTCATGGTTACAGTGCCCATGGTGACAGTACTCTTGGGAAAACTGGTCATGGTAGCAGTTCTCATGGTGACAGTTCTCATGGTCATAGTGCCCAAGGTGACAATGCCCATGGTGACATGACACATGGTGAGAGTCCACACGATGGTAGTTCCCGTGGCGAGGCTGCACATGGAAGGAGGGCACATGGTAGCAGGCAAATTTGTGACAGTGCCCATAGTGACTGTGCCCAGGGTGTCAGTTACTATATTGAGAGTGCCCATTGGGGTAGTGACTATGGTGAAAGTGCTCATGGTGACAGTGCCCTTAGTGACAGTGCTCACGGTGACAGTACCAGTGGGAACAGTGCCCAAGGTGACACTGATCACGGAGAAAATGTCTTTGGTGGCAGTTCCCACGGTGAAGGTGCCGATGGTGGCATTGCTTATGCTGATCGTGCTTATGGTAGCAGTGCAAATTGTGACAGTGTTCATGTTGACATTCCCCATGGTGACCATGCCAGTGGTGACATATACCATGGTGACAGTGTCCATTGTGGTAGTGACCCTCGTGAAAGAGCTCATGGTGACACTGCCCATAAAGACAGTGCTCATGCAGTTTTTGCCCATGGGGACTGTGGGCACAGTGAGAGTGCCCATGGTGACAGTGACCAATATGGCAGTGTCCATGGCTGCAGTGCCAAAGGTGAATATAGAAATGGTGACAATATTCAGAGAGACATTAACCTTGGTGACAGTATTCATGGAGACGTTGCTCAAGGTGGTAGTACCCATGGTAGCAGTGCTCATGCTGGCATGGCTCATGGTGACAGTGCACTTGGTAACATTGCTGATGGTGGCAGTACCCATGGTGATAGTACCCATGTTGAGAGTGATAATGTTTACAGTGCTCACGGTGATAGTGCGCATGGTGACATTGCATTTGTTGAGGGCGTTCATGGTGAGAGTGCACTTTGGAAGTGCCCACGGAGACAGTGCCCATGGTGACAGTGACCAGCGTGACGGTGCCCATGGTGACATTACTCACGGTGACAGTACCAATGGTTGCAGTGCCCATGGTGACAATGCTCATGGTCACAGTGCCGAGGGTGACAGTTCCCATGGTGACAGTGAGCATAGTGATAATACGGTGATAGTGCTCACAGTGGTAGTGCTCATGGATTCGTTACACGTGGTGACAATGTTCATGGTGGCAGTGACCATGGTGACAGTGTACATGGTTACAGTGACCATGGTGACAGTGCACATTATTGCAGTGCCCATGGTGACAGTGTTAACGATTACATTGCTCATGATGATATTCACTGCTCATGATGATAATCCCCATGGTGACATTTCACATGGCGGGGTGCCCATGGTGACAGTGCCCATGTTGACAGTATCCATGGTAATAGTGAATTAGTCATAGTGCCCACAATGAGACGCCCTATGGAGACAGTGCCCATGGAGACAGTGCTCACGGTGACAGTGCCCTTGGTAATATTGCCCATGGTGACAGTGCCCATGGTGATATTACTCTCGGTGACAGTGCCAATGGTTGCAATATACACGGTCAAAGAGTCCATGGTGACTGTGACCATGGTGACAATGGCCATTGTGAAAATACCCATGGTGACAGTGCCCACCATAACAGTTCCATTGTGAGAACACTCAGGATGACGGTGCCCTTGGTGACATTACTCAGGGTGGCAATGCTCATGGGGACATTTCGCATTGTTGCTGTGCCAATGGTGGCAGTGCCCATGGTGACCTTTCCCATAGTGACAGTTCCCATGTTGACGTGCCCATGGTGATAGTGCACATATTGACAGTGCACATGGTGACTGTCCCCAGGGTGACAATTCCCATGGTGCCAGTGCTCACAGTGATAGTGCTCATGGTGATAGTGCTTAGGGTGATAGGGCCCGTGGTGTCAGTGCACTTGGTGACAGTGGTCATGTTGACAGTCCTCAGGGCGACATTGCCCATGGTGACAAAGACTATGATGGCAAACCTCATGGTGAAAATATCTATGGTTACAATGCTAGTGGTGACAGTCTCTATCGTGCCAGTGCCATTGTGCCAGTTCTCACGGTGATATTACTCATCGTAAGAGTGACCATGTTGAAAAAACCCATGCTGTGAGTACTGATGTTGAAAGTGTCCATGGTGACAAGACTCATGGTTCCATTTGTCAGAGTGACAGTGTTGATGGTGGCATTGCCCAAGGTGGCATTGCTCGTGGTGAGAGTGCAGATGGTGACACTACATATGGTGGCAGTTACCATTCTGACAACGCACATTGTGGCAAAATCTATGTAACAGTGCTCATGGAGACAGCGCCCATGCTGATGGTGCACATGATGGCCGTGAGCATTTTTACAGTGCTCACGTTGGTAATCGCCATGTTCACAATGCACATGGCGGGGTGTCCTTGGTGACAGTCCCATGGTGACAGTACCCATAGTAATAGTGAATTCAGTCATAGTGCCCACGGTGAGAGTGCCTATGGAGATAGTGCCCATGGTGACAGTGCTCACAGTGACATTCCCCATGGTGATAATATCACTGTTGACAGTGCACAGGGTGACAGTTCTCATGGTGGCTGTGCACATGGTGACATTGCCCATGGTGACAGTACTCTTGGTGGCAGTGTACATGGTGACAGTTCTCACGGTTATAGTGCCCATAGTAAGAGTGACCATGGTGAGAGTAGCCATAGTGACAGTGTCCAGGGTGACATTTCCCATGGTGACTGTGCTCATAGTGATAGTGCTCACGGTGATAGTGCTCACTGTGATAGTGCCCATGATGAACAGTGCCCATGGTGGTAGTTCACATGCTGGCAGTTCAAACTGGGGATAGTACCCATGGTAACAGTGTCCATGGTCATAGTTTCCATGGTGACAGTATTCATTTTGGCTGTGCCCATAGTGACTGTGCTTACATTTACATTGCTCATGGTCGCAGTTCCCATGGTGATAGTGCCCACTGTTACACTGCTTATAGTGACAGTGCCCTTGGGGATCCTGCCTATGCTGAGAGTGCTCAAACTGCCAGTGCTCACTGCCTATGCTGACAGTGCTCATGCTGACAGTACCCATGGTTAAAGTGCTTATGGTGATGGTGCTCATCATAGTAGTACTCTTCTTGAGAGTGCTCACAGTAGTAGTGCCCACGGTGACAGTGACCATTGTGACAGTGCCCACAGTGAGAGTACACATGGTGACAGTGACCACGATGGCAGTGTCCACTGTTGCAGTGCCAATGGCCACTGTAGAAATGGTGACATTAGAGTGACATTGCCCTTGGTGACAGTACCTATGGAGATAATGCCTATGGTGACAGTACTCACGGAGACAATGCTCAAGGTGGTAGTACCCAAGGTAGGTGTTCTCATGCTGCCATTGCTCATGGTGACAGTGCTCATGGTGACATTCCTCATGGTGGCAATATCCATGGTGACAGTACCCATGGTGACAGTGATAATGGTGATGGTGCTCACGGTGATAGTGCCTATGGTGACAGTGCCCACGGTGGCACTGCCCGTGGTGACAGTTCCCATGATGACAGTGCTCATGGTGGCATTGCCGAAGGTGGCATTTCTCGTGGTGACAGTGCACATGTTGACACTGCATATGTTGGCAGTTACAATTCTAACAGTGCACATTATGGCCAAAGCATGTGGAAAATCCTCACGGTGAAAGCGCCCATGGTGACAGTGCTCATGATGGCGGTGACCATTTTTACACTGCTCACAATGATAATCATAATCCCCATGTTGACATTGCACATGGCGGGGTGACCATGTGAACAGTGCCCATGTTGACAGTATCCCTGGTAATACTGAATTCAGTCATAGTACCCACAGTGAGAGTGCCTATGGAGAGAGTGTCCATGGTGACATTGCTCACGGTGACAGTGGCGTGTTGACATTGCCCATGGTGATAATGCCCCTGGTGATAGTGCACACAGTGACAGTGCCCATGGTCATAATGCTCACAGCGATACATCTCACTGTGACATTGCCCTTGGTGACAGTACTCATGGTGACAAGGCCTATGGTGACAGTACTCATTGGGACAGTGCTCAGGTGGCAGTAGCCATGGTGACCGTGCTTATGGTGGCAGTCCTCCTGGTGACAGTGCACATGGTGACACTGCTCACGGTGGCAGTGCTCATGGTAATAATGCCCATGGTTACAATGCCCAAGATGGCAGTGCCCATGGTGACATTTCCCATGGTGACAGTGCTCATGATGGCAGTGCACATGGTGAAAATACGGTGTTACTGCTGATGGTGACAGTGCACATGGTGGCAGTGCACATGGTAACAGTCTTCAATGGGATAGTGCCCATGGTGACATTCACCATAGTGGTGGTTCACATGATGGCAGTACAAATTGTTGATAGTGCCCATGGTGACATGGTACAAGGTTATAGTGTCCATGGTGACAGTGTTTTTGGTGAGGGAGCTCATGGTGAGAGTGCTCAGGCTGGCAGTGCCCATGGTGACATTACTCACAGTGAGAGTGCCAATGGATTCAATACCCATGGTGATTGTGCCCATGGTGACAGTGCTCATGGTCCCAGTGCCCAGGGTGACAAGATTCATGGTTCCATTTGTCAGAGTGACAGTGTTCATGGTGGCATTGCCCAAGGTGGCATTGCTCGTGATGAGAGTGCACATGGTGACACTGCATATGGTGGCAGAATGGGTGCAGTACCCATTCTGACAGTGCACATTGTGGCAAAAAGTATGTTGACAGTGTTCATGGTGACAGCGCCCAGGCTGACGGTGGCCATGATGGCAGTGACCATTTTTGCAGTGCTCACGATGATAATTGCCATGGTGACATTGCACATGGTGGTGTGCCCATGCTGGCAGTGCCAATGGTGACAGTACCCATGGTAATAGTGAATATAGTCATAGTGCCCACTGAGAGAGTGTCTACCGAGATAGTGCCCATGGTGACAGTGCTCATGGTGAAATTACACTGGTGACATTGCCCATGGTGATAATGCCCCTGTTGATAGTGCACAGCGTGACAGTTATCATGGTGTCAATGCACATGGTTTGAGTGCTCAATGGTGACAGTGTACATGGTAACAATTCTCACGGTGATAGTGCCCATAGTAAGAGTGACCATGGTGACAGTACCCATGGTGACAGGGCTCATTGTGCCAGTGCTCAGGGTGGCACATCCCATGGTGATTGTGCTCACAGTGATAGTGCTCACTATGATAGTGCCTATGATGAACAGTGCCCATGGGGGTAGTTCACATGCTGGCAGTGCAAAATGGTGATAGTACTCATGGTAACAGTGTCCATGGTGATAGTGTCCATGGTGACAGTATTCATTTTTGCATTTCCCATGGTGACAGTGCTCACGTTTACATCACTCATGCTGGCAGTGCCCATGCTGATAGGGCCCATTATTACATTGCTTATAGTGACACTGCCCATGGGGATACTTCCTATGGTGAGAGTGCTCACAGTGACAGTGCACACAGGGAGAGTGCCCATGGCGTCTGTGACCTCGATGGCAGTGTCCACTGTTGCAGTGCCAATGGCGACTGTAGAAATGGTGACATTATTCAGAGTGACATTACCTTTGGTGACAGTACCCATGTTCAAAATGCCCATGGTGACAGTACTCACGGAGACAATGCTCATGGTGGTAGTACCCATGGTAGGAGTGGCCATGCTGGCATTGCTCATGGTGACAGTGCTCATGGTGGCAGTATCCATTGTGACAGTACCCATGGTGACAGTGATAATTTTGACAGTGCTCACAGTGATAGTGCTCATGGTGACAGTGCCCTTGGTGACAGTCCTCAATGTGATAGTTCCCATGGTGGCAGTCCGCATAGCAGTGGGTCACATGGTGGCAGTGCAAAATGGTGATAGTGCCCATGGTGACAGTGCTTATGCTGACAGGCCCAGAGTGACAGCTCCCAAGGTGGCTATGCTCACAGTGATAGTGCTCACATTGATTGTGCCCATGGGGACTGTAGCCACGGTGAATGTGCCAATGGTGACAATTTCCAGGGTGATATTTTCCATGGTGACTGTCCTCACTTTGATAGTGGCCATGGATAAATTGCCCTTGGTGACAATGCTCATGGTGACAGTGCTCAAGGAGGAAGTACCCATGGTGAGAGTGCTCATGCTGGCATAGCTTATGGAGGCATTGCTCCTGGTGACATTGCTTATGGTGGTATAATCCATGGTGACAGTACCCATGGTGAATGTGATAATGTGGACAGTGCTCAAGGCGGTAGAAACCATGGTGACAGTGCTAAGGTGGCATTGCTCATGGTGACAATGCTCATGGTTACAGTGCTCATGGTTACAGTGCCCATGGTGACAGTACTCTTGGGAAAACTGTTCATGGTAGCAGTTCTCATGGTGACAGTTCTCATGGTCATAGTGCCCAAGGTGACAATGCCCATGCTGACATGACACATGGTGAGATTCCACACGATGGTAGTGCCCGTGTCAAGGCTGCACATGGGCGGAGGGCACATGGTAGCAGGCAAATTTGTGACAGTACCCATAGTGACTGTGCCCAGGGTGTCAGTTACCATAGTGAGAGAGCCCATTGGGGTAGTGACTATGTTGAAAGTGCTCATGGTGACAGTGCCCTTAGTGACAGTGCTCACGGTGACATTACCAGTGGGAACAGTGCCCATGGTGACACTGATCACGGAGAAAATGTCTTTGGTGGCAGTTCCCAGGATGAAGGTGCCGATGGTGACATTGTTTATGCTGATCGTGCTTATGGTAGCAGTGCAAATGGTGACAGTGATCATGGTGACATTCCCCATGGTGACCATGCCAGTGGTGACATATACCATGGTGACAGTGTCCATTGTGGTAGTGACCCTAGTGAAAGATCTCATGGTGACAGTGCCCATAGTGACAGAGCTCATGCAGTTGTTGCCCATGGGGACTGTGCGCACAGTGAGAGTGCCCATGGTGACAGTGACCAAGATGGCAGTGTCCATGGCTGCCGGGCCAAAGGTGAATATAGAAATGGTGACAATATTCAGAGTGACATTGCCCTTGGTGACAGTACTCATGGAGACAGTGCTCAAGGTGGTAGTACCCATGGTAGGAGTGCTCATGCTGGCATGGCTCATGGTGACAGTGCTCATGGTAACATTGCTCATGGTGGCAGTATCCATGGTGACAGTACATATGTTGACAGTGATAATGTTTACAGTGCTCACAGTGATAGTGCGCATGGTGACAGTGCATTTGTTGAGGGTGCTCATGGTGAGAGTGCGCACTTTGGAAGTGCCCACGGAGACAGTGCCCATGGTGACAGTCACCAGAGTGACGGTGCCCATGGTGACATTACTCACAGTGACAGTACCAATGGTTGCAGTACCCGTGGTGATAGTACCCATGGTGAAAATGCTCATGGTCACAGTTCCGAGGGTGACCGTTCCCATTGTAACAGTGCACATAGTGATATTACGGTGATAGTGCTCATAGTGGTATTGCTCATGGTTATGTTACACATGGCGACAGTGTTTATGGTGGCAGTGACCATGGTGACAGTGTACATGGTTACTGTGACCATGGTGGCAGTGCACATTATTGCAGTGCACATGGTGACAGTGTTAACGATTACATTGCTCATGGTGATAGTGCCCATGGTGAGAGTCTTTCTGGTGAAGGGGCTCATGGTGAGAGTGCGCACATTGGCAGTACCCATGGTGACCTGACTCATGGTGACAGTGCCAATGGAACAATACCCACGGTGACAGTGCCCATTGTGACAGTGCTCATGGTTACATTGCCCAGGGTGACACTTCGCATGGTGATAGTGTTCGTAGTGATAGTGCTCACGGTGATAGTGCCCATAGTGACAGTGCTTAGGGTGATAGTGCTCATGGTGACCGTGCCCATGGTCACAAAACCCATAGATGCAAAACTAATGGTGAAAGTGCTCGAGGTGACAGGACTCATGGTTACATTTGTCATACAGACAGTGTTCGTGGTGGCATTGTCCAAGGTGGCATTGCTTGTGGTGAGAGTGCACATGGAGACACTGCATAGAGTGGCAGTTACCATTCTAACAGTGCACATTGTGGCAAAAAGCATGCTGAAAATGCTCATGGTGACAGCGCCTATTGTGACAGTGCTCATCATGGCAGTTACAATTTATTCACTACTCATGATGATAATCCCCGTGGTGACATTGCACATGGTGCGGTGCCCATGGTGACAGTGCCCATGGTGACAGGATCCATGGTAATAGTGAATTAGTCATAGTGCTCACAATGAGACTGCCTATGGAGAGAGTGCCCATGGAGATATTGCTCACGGTGAGAGTGCCCTTGGTGGCATTGCCCATGGTGACAGTGCCCATGGTGACATTACTCACGGTGGAGTGCCAATGGTTGCAATACACATGGTCATAGTGTCCATGGTGACTGTGACCATGGTGACAATGACCATTGTGAAAATTCCCATGATGACAGTGCCCAGCATGACAGTTCCCATGGTGAGAGTGCTCAGGATGACAGTGCCCTTGGTGACATTACTCAGGGTGGCAATGCTCATGGGCACATTTCGCATGGTTGCTGTGCCAATGGTGACAGTGCCCATGGTGACATTTCCCATAGTGACAGTTCCCATGTTGACATGCCCATGGTAATAGTGCGCATGTTGACAGTGCATAAGGTGATTTTCCCCAGGGTGACAATTCCCATGGTGACAGTGCTCACAGTGATAGTGCTCATGGTGATAGTGCTTACGATGATAGTTCCCGTGGTGTCAGTGCACTTGGTGACAGTGCTCATGGTGACAGTCCTCACGGCGACATTGCCCATGGTGACAATGACTATGATGGCAAACCTCATGGTGAAAATATCTATGGTTACAATGCTAGTGGTGACAGTCTCTATTGTGCCAGTGCCATTGTGCCAGTTCTCACGTTGATAGTACTCATAGTAACAGTGGCCATGTTGAAAAAGCCCATGCTGACAGTACTGATGTTGAAAGTGTCCATGGTGAGAAGACTCATGGTTCCATTTGTCAGAGTGACAGTGTTGATGGTGGCATGGCCCAAGGTGGCATTGCTCGTGCTGAGAGTGCAGATGGTGACACTGCATATGGTGGCAGTTACCATTCTGACAGCGCACATTGTGACAAAAACTATGTTGACAGTGCTGATGGTGACAGCGCCCATGCTGACTGTGCCCATGATGGCCGTGACCATTTTTACAGTGCTCACGTTGGTAATCGCCATGTTCACATTGCACGTGGCAGGGTGTCCTTGGTGACAGTCCCATGGTGACAGTACCCATGGTAATAGTGAATTCAGTCATACTGCCCACGGTGAGGGTGCCTATGGAGATAGTGCCCATGGTGACAGTGCTCACAGTGACAGTGCCCCTGGTGACATTTCCCATGGTGATAATTTCCCTGTTGACAGTGCACAGGGTGACAGTTCTCATGGTGGCTCTGTACATGGTGACATTGCCCATGGTGACAGTACTCATGGTGGCAGTGTACATGGTGACAATTCTCACGGTGACAGTGCCCATAGTAAGAGTGACCATGGAGAGAGTAGCCATGGTGACAGTGCCCAGGGTGACATTTCAGATGGTGACTGTTCTCATAGTGATAGTGCTCACGGTGATAGTGCTCACTGTGATAGTGCCCATGATGAACAGTGACCATTGTGGTAGTTCACATGCTGGCAGTTCAAAATGGGGATAGTACCCATGGTAACAGTGTCCATGGTGATATTTTCCATGGTGACAGTATTCAATTTGGCAGTGCTCATGGTGACAGTGCTTACGTTTACATTGCTCATGGTGGCAGTGCTCATGGTGATAGTGCCCACTGTTACATTGCTTATAGTGACAGTGCCCATGGGGATACTGCCTATGCTGAGAGTGCTCAAACTGCCAGTGCTCACTGCCTATGCTGAGAGTGCTCACGCTGACAGTACCCATGGTTAAAGTGCTTATGGTGATGGTGCTCATCATAGTAGTACTCTTCTTGAGAGTGCTCACAGTAGTAGTGCCCACGGTGACAGTGACCATTGTGACAGTGCCCACAGTGAGAGTACACATGGTGACAGTGACCACGATGGCAGTGTCCACTGTTGCAGTGCCAATGGCGAATGTAGAAATGGTGACATTATTCAGAGTGACATTGCCCTTGGAGAAAATACCTATCGTGACATTACTCACGGAGACAAGGCTCAAGGTGGTAGTACCCATGGTAGGTGTTCTCATGTTGCCATTGTTCATGGTGACAGTACTCATGGTGACATTCCTCATGGTGGCAATATCCATGGTGACAGTACCCATGGTGACAGTGATAATGGTGATGGTGCTCACGGTGATATTGCCTATAGTGACAGTGCCCACGATGGCACTGCCCATGGTAACAGTTCTCATGGTGACAGTGCTGATGGTTGCATTGCAGAAGGTGGCATTTCTCGTGGTGCCAGCGCACATGGTCACACTGCATATGTTGGCAGTTAGAATTCTAATAGTGCACATTATGGCAAAAGCATGTTGAAAATTCTAATTGTGACAGCGCCCATGGTGACAGTGCTCATGATGGCGGTGACCATTTTTACACTGCTCACGATGATAATCATCATCCCCATGTTGACATTGCACATGGCGGGGTGCCCATGTGAACAGTGCCCATGTTGACAGTACCCATGGTAATAGTGAAAGCAGTCATAGTACCCACAGAAAGAGTGCCTATGGAGAGGGTGCCCATGGTGACAGTGCTCACGGTGACAGTGGCGTGGTGACATTGCCCATGGTGATAATGCCCCTGTTGATAGTGCACAGCGTGACAGTTATCATGGTGGCAGTGCACATGGTGACATTGCCCATGGTGAGAGTGCTCATGGTGACAGTGTACATGGTGACAGTTCTCAGGGTGATAGTGCCCATAGTAAGAGTGACCATGGTGAGAGTAGCTATGGTGACAGTGCCTAGGGTGACATTTCCCATGGTGACTCTGCTCATCGTGATAGTGCTCACGGTGATAGTGCTCACTGTGATAGTGCACATGATGAACAGTGCCCATGGTGGTAGTTCACATGCTGGCAGTTCAAAATGGGGGTAGTACCCATGGTAAAAGTGTCCATGGTGATAGTTTCCATGGTGACAGTATTCATTTTGGCAGTGACCATGGTGACAGTGCTTACATTTACATTGCTCATGGTTGAAGAGCCCATGGTGATAGTACCCACTGTTACATTACTAAAAGTGACAGTGCCCATGGGGATACTGCCTTTGCTGAGAGTGCTCAAACTGACAGTGCTCACTGCCTATGCTGAGAGTGCTCATGCTGACAGTACCCATTGTTAAAGTGCTTGTGGTGATGGTGCTCATCTTAGTAGTACTCTTCTTGAGAGTGCTCATAGTAGTAGTGCCCACGGTGACAGTGCCCATTTTGACAGTGCCCACAGTGAGAGTACTCATTGTGAGAGTAACAACGATGGCAATGTCCACTGTTGCAGTGCCAATGGCGACTGTAGAAATGGTGACATTATTCAGAGTGACATTGCCCTTGGTGACAGTACCTATGGAGAAAATGCCTATGGTGACAGTACTCACGGAGAAAATGCTCAAGGTGGTAGTACCCATGGTAGGTGTTCTCATGCTGCCATTGCTCATGGTGACAGTGCTCATGGTGACATTCCTCATGGTGGCAATGTCCATGGTGACAGTACCCGTGGTGACAGTGATAATGGTGACGGTGCTCACGTTGATAGTGCCTATGGTGACAGTGCGCACGGTGTCATGGCCCATGGTGACAGTGCCCATGGTGACAGTGCTCATGGTGGCATTGCCGAAGGTGGCATTTCTCATGGTGACAGTGCACATGGTCACACAGCATATGTTGGCAGTTACAATTCTAACAGTGCACATTATGGCAAAAGCATGTGGAAAATCCTCATGGTGACAGCGCCCATGGTGACAGTGCTCATGGTGGTGGTGACCATTTTTACACTGCTCACGATGATAATCATAATCCCCATTAGACATTGCACATGGCAGCTTGCCCATGTGAACAGTGCCCATATTGACAGTACCCATGGTAATAGTGAATGCAGTCATAGTACCCACAGTGAGAGTGTTATGGAGAGAGCACCCATGGTGACAATGCTCACGGTGAAAGTGGCGTGGTGACATTGCCCATGGAGATAATGCCCCTGGTGATAGTGCACACAGTGACAGTGCCCATGATCATAATGCTCACAGCGATAGTTCTCACTGTGACATTGCCCTTGTTAACAGTACTCATGGTGACAAGGCCCATGGTGACAGTACTCATTGGGACAGTGCTCAGGTGGCAGTAGCCATGGAGACCGTGCTATGGTGGCAGTCCTCCTGGGGACAGTGCTCATGGTGACACTGCTCATGGTGGCAGTGCTCACGGTGATAGTGCCCATGGTTACAGTGCCCAAGATGGCAGTGCCCATGGTGACATTACCCATGGTGACACTGCTCATGATGGCAATTCACATGGTGAAAATACGATGATACTGCTGATGGTGACTGTGCACATGGTGGCAGTGCCCATGGTAACAGTCCTCAACGGGATAGTGCCCATGGTGACATTCACCATAGTGGTGGTAAACAGGATGGCAGTGCAAATTGGTGATAGTGCCCATGGTGACAGTGTACAAGGTTATAGTGTCCATAGTAACAGTGTTTTAGGTGAGGGTGCTCATGGTGAGAGTGCGCACGTTGGTAGGGCACATGGTGAACTTACTCACAATGAGAGTGCCAATGGATTCAATACCCATGGTGATTGTGCCCATCATGACAGTGCTCATGGTCCCAGTGCCCATGGTGACAAGATTCATGGTTCCATTTGTCAGAGTGACAGTGTTCATGGTGACATTGCCCAAGGTGGCATTGCTCGTTGTGAGAGTGCACATGGTGACACTGCATATGGTGGCAGTTACCATTCTGACAGTGCACATTGTGGCAAAAACTAGGTTGACAGTGCTCATGGTGACTGCGCCCAGGCTGACGGTGCCCATGATGGCAGTGACCATTTTTGCAGTGCTCACGATGATAATCGCCATGGTGACATTGCACATGGTGGTGTGCCCATGCTGGCAGTGCCAATGGTGACAGTACCCATGGTAATAGTGAATTTAGTAATAGTGCCCACTGTGAGAGTGCTTACCGAGATAGTGCCCATGGTGACAGTGCTCACGGTGACATTACCACTGGTGACATTGCCCATGGTGATAATGCCCCTGTCGATAGTGCACAGCGTGACAGTTATCATGGTGGCAGTGCACATGGTGAGAGTGCTCATGGTGACAGTGTACATATCAACAGTTCTCACGGTGATAGTGCCCATAGTAAGAGTGACCATGGTGACAGTACCCATGGTGACAGGGCTCATTGTGACAGTGCCCAGGGTGACATTTCCCATGGTGACACTGCTCATACTGATAGTGCTCACTGTGAGAGTGCCCATGATGAACAGTGCCCATGGGGGTAGTTCACATGCTGGCAGAGCAAAATGGTGATAGTACATGTGGTAACAGTGTCCATGGTGACAATATTCATTTTTGTAGTGCCCATGGTGACAGTGCTCACGTTTACATCACTCATGGTGGCAGTGCCCATGCTGATACTTCCCATTTTTAGATTGCTTAAAGGGACACTGCCAATGCGTATATTGCCTAAGGTGAGAGTGCTCACAATGACAGTGCCCACAGGGAGAGCGCCAACGGCGTCTGTGACCAGGATGGCAGTGTCCACTGTTGCAGTGCCAATGGTGACTGTAGAAATGGTGACATTATTCAGAGTGACATTGCATTTGGTGAAAGTACCCATGGTGAAAATGCCCAAGGTGACAGTACTCACGGAGACAATGCTAATGGTGGTAGTACCCATGGTAGGAGTGCTCATGCTGGCATTGCTCATGGTGGCAGTATCCATGGTGACAGTACCCATGGTGACAGTGATAATTTTGACAGTGCTAACAGTGATAGTGCCCATGGTGACAGGGCCCTTGGTGACAGTCCTCAATGTGATAGTTCCCATGGTGGCAGTCCCCATAGCAGTGTGTCATATGGTGGCAGTGCAAAATGGTGATAGTGTCCATGGTGACAGTGCTTATGCTGACATTGCCCAGACTGACAGCTCCCAAGGTGGCTATGCTCACAGTGAAAGTGCTCACATTGATTGTGCCCATGGAGACTGTAGCCATGGTGAATGTGCCCATGGTGACAATTTCCATGGTGATATTTTCCATGGTGACTGTTCTCACTTTCATAGTGGCCATGGATAAATTGCCCTTGGTGACAATGCTCATGGTGACAATGCTCAAGGTGGAAGTACCCATGGTGACAGTGCTCATGCTGGCATAGCTTATGGAGACATTGCTCCTGGTGACATTGCTTATGGTGGTATAATCCATGGTGACAGTACCCATGGTGAATGTGATAATGTGGACAGTGCTCAAGGCGGTAGAAACCATGGTGACAGTGCTATGGTGGCATTGCTCGTGGTGACAATGCTCATGGTTACAGTGCTTATGGTTACAGTGCCCATGGTGACAGTACTCTTGGGAAATCTGGTCATGGTAGCAGTTCTCATGGTGACAGTTCTCATGGTTATAGTGCCGAAGGTGACAATGCCCATGCTGACATGACACATGGTGAGATTCCACATGATGGTAGTGACCGTGGTGAGGCTGCACATGGGAGGAGGGCACATGGTAGCAGGCAAATGTGTGACAGTGCCCATAGTGACTGTGCCCAGGGTGTCAGTTACCATAGTGAGAGTGCCCATTGGGGTAGTGACTATGGTGAAAGTGCTCATGGTGACAGTGCCCTTAGTGACAGTGCTCACGGTGACAGTACCAGTGGGAACAGTGCCCATGGTGACACTGATCACGGAGAAAATGTCTTTGGTGGCAGTTCCCACGGTGAAGGTGCCGATGGTGACATTGCTTATGCTGATCGTGCTTATGGTAGCAGTGCAAATCGTAACATTGTTCATGGTGACATTTCCCATGGTGACCATGCCAGTGGTGACATATACCATGGTGACAGTGTCCATTGGGGTAGTGACCCTCGTGAAAGAGCTCATGGTGACAGTGCCCATAGTGACAGTGCTCATGCAGTTGTTGCCCATGGGGACTGTGCGCACAGTGAGAGTGCCCATGGTGACAGTGACCAAGATGGCAGTGTCCATGGCTGCAGTGCCAAAGGTGAATATAGAAATGGTGACAATATTCAGAGTGACATTGCCCTTGGTGACAGTACTCATGGAGACAGTGCTCAAGGTGGTAGTACCCATGGTAAGAGTGCTCATGCTGGCATGGCTCATGGTGACAGTGCTCATGGTGACATTGCTCATGGTGGCAGTATCCATGGTGACAGTACCCATGTTGACAGTGATAATGTTGACTGTGCTCACGGTGATAGTGCACATGGTGACAGAGCATTTGTTGAGGGTGGTCATGGTGAGAGTGCGCACTTTGGAAGTTCCCACAGAGACAGAGCCCATGGTGACAGTGACCAGCGTGACGGTGCCCATGGTGACATTACTCACAGTGACAGTACCAATGGTTGCAGTACCCATGTTGATAGTGCCCATGGTGACAATGCTCATGGTCACAGTACCGAGGGTGACAGTTCCCATGGTGACAGTGCACATAGTGATAATATGGTGATAGTGCTCATAGTGGTAGTGCTCATGGTTACGTTACACATGGTGTCAATGTTCATGGTGGCAGTGACCATGGTGACAGTGTCCATGCTTACAGTGACCATGGTGACAGTGCACATTATTGCAGTGCTCATGGTGACATTGTTAACGATTACATTGCTCATGGTGGCAGTGCCCATGGGGATACTGCCCATAGTGACAGTGCTCATGGTGATAGTGCCCATGGTGAGAGTCTTTCTGGTGAGCGTGCTCATGGTAAGAGTGCGCACATTGGCAGTACCCATGGTGACCTGACTCATGGTGACAGTGCCAATGGAAGCAATACCCACGGTGACAGTGTCCATGGTGCCAGTGCTCATGGTGACATTGCCTAGGGTGGCACTTCGCATAGTGACAGTGCTCGCAGTGATAGTGCACACGGTGATAGTGCCCATAGTGACAGTGCTTAGGGTGATAGTGCTCATGGTGACCGTGCCCATGGTCACAAAACCCATAGATGCAAAACTCATGGTGAGAGTGCCCACGGTGACAGGACTCATGGTTACATTTGTCATACTGACAGTGTTCGTGGTGGCATTGCCCAAGGTCGCATTGCTCGTGGTGACAGTGCACATGGAGACACTGCATATAGTGGCCGTTACCATTCTAACAGTGCACATTGTGGCAAAAAGCATGCTGAAAACGCTCTTGGTGACAGCGCCCATGTTGACAGTGCTCATCATGGCAGTGACCATTTATTCACTGCTCATGATGATAATCCCCATGGTGACATTGCACATGGCGGGGTTCCCATGGTGACATTGCCCATGGTGACAGTATCCATGGTAATAGTGAATTTGTATTAGTGCCCACAATGAGACTGCCTATGGAGAGAGTGGCCATGGAGACAGTGCTCACGGTGACAGTGCCCTTGGTGACATTGCCCATGGTGACAGTGCCCATGGTGACATTACTCACAGTGGAGCTCCAATGGTTGCAATACACATGGTCATAGAGTCCATGGTGACTGTGACCATGGTGACAATGACCATTGTGAAAATACCCATGGTGACAGTGCCCAGCATGGTGAGAGCACTCAGGATGACAGTGCCCTTGGTGACATTACTCAGGGTGGCCATGCTCATGGGGACAGTTCGCATGGTTGCTGTGCCAATGGTGACAGTGCCCATCGTGACAGTTCCCATGTTAACGTGCCCATGGTGATAGTGCACATGTTGACAGTGCATATGGTGACTGTCCCCAGGGTGACAATTCCCATGGTGCCAGTGCTCACAGTGATAGTTCTCCTGGTGATAGTGCTCATGGTGATAGTGCCCATGGTGTCAGTGCACTTGGTGACAGTGCTCATGATGACAGTCCTCAGGGCGACATTGCCCATGGTGACAGTGACTATGATGGCAAACCTCAAGGTGAAAATATCTATGGTTACAATGCTAGTGGTTACAGTCTCTATCGTGCCAGTGCCATTGTGCCAGTTTACACGGTGATAGTACTCATAGTAACAGTGCCCATGGTGAAAAAACCCATGCTGACAGTACTGATGTTGAAAGTGTCCATGGTGATAAGTCTCATGGTTCCATTTGTCAGAGTGGCAGTGTTGATGGTGGCATGGCCCAAGGTGGCATTTCTAGTGGTGAGAGTGCAGATGGTGACACTGCATATGGTGGCAGTTACCATTCTGACAGCGCACATTGTGGCAAAAACTATGTTGACAGTGCTCATGGTAACAGCGCCCATGCTGATGGTGCCCATGATGGCCGTGACCATTTTTACAGTGCTCACGTTGGTAATCGCCATGTTCACATTGCACATGGCGGGGTGTCCTTGGTGACAGTCCCATGGTGACAGTACCCATGGTAATAGTGAATTCAGTCATACTGCCCATGGTGAGGGTGCCTATGGAGATAGTGCCCATGGTGACAGTGCTCACAGTGAGTGTGTCCCTGGAGACATTTCCCATGGTGATAATTTCCCTGTTGATAGTGCACAGGGTGACAGTTCTCATGGTGGCTCTGCACATGGTGACATTGCCCATGATGACAGTACTCATGGTGGCAGTGTACATGGTGACAGTTCTCACGGTGATAGTGCCCATAGTAAGAGTGCCCATGGAGAGAGTAGCCATGGTGACAGTGCCCAGGGTGACATTTCCCATGGTGACTGTTCTCATAGTGATAGTGCTCACGGTGATAGTGCTCACTGTGATAGTGCCCATGATGAACAGTGCCCATTGTGGTAGTTCACATGCTGGCAGTTCAAAATGGGGATAGTACCCATGGTAACAGTGTCCATGGTGATCGTTTCCATGGTGACAGTATTCATTTTGGCAGTGCCCATGGTGACAGTGCTTACGTTTACATTGCTCATGGTGGCAGTGCCCATGGTGATAATGCCCATTGTTGCATTGTTTATAGTGACAGTGCCCATGGGGATACTGCCTATGCTGAGAGTGCTCAAACTGACAGTGCTCACTGCCTATGCTGAGAGTGCTCATGCTGACAGTACCCATGGTTAAAGTGCTTATGGTGATGGTGCTCATCATAGTAGTACTCTTCTTGAGACTGCCCACAGTAGTAGTGCCCACGGTGACAGTGTCCATTGTGACAGTGCCCACAGTGAGAGTACACATGGTGACAGTGACCATGATGGCAGTGTCGACTGTTGCAGTGCCAATGGCGACTCTAGAAATGGTGACCTTATTCAGAGTGACATTGCCCTTGGAGAAAATACCTATCGTGACTTTACTCACGGAGACAATGCTCAAGGTGGTAGTACCCATGGTAGGCGTTATCATGCTGCCATTGTTCATGGTGACAGTGCTCATGGTGACATTCCTCATGGTGGCAATATCCATGGTGACAGTACCCATGGTGACAGTGATAATGGTGACGGTGCTCACGGTGATATTGCCTATGGTGACAGTGCCCACGGTGGCACTGCCCATGGTGACAGTTCCCATGGTGACAGTGCTCATGGTGGCATTGCCGAAGGTGGCATTTCTCGTGGTGACAGTGCACATGGTCACACTGCATATGTTGGCAGTTACAATTCTAACAGTCCACATTATGGGAAAAGCATGTGGAAAATCCTCATGGTGACAGCACCCATGGTGACAGTGCTCATGATAGCGGAGAACATTTTTATACTGCTCACGATGATAATCGTAGTCCCCATGTTGACATTGCACATGGCGGGGTGCCCATGTGAAGAGTGCCCATGTTGACAGTACCCATGTTAATAGTGAATGCAGTAATAGTACCCACAGTGAGAGTGCCTATGGAGAGAGGGCCCATGGTGACATTGCTCACGGTACAGTGGCGTGGTGACATTGCCCATGGTGATGATGCCCCTGGTGATAGTGCACACAGTGACAGTGCCCATGGTCATAATGCTCACAGCGATAGTTCTCACTCTGACATTGCCCTTGGTGACAGTACTCATGTTTACAAGGCCCATGGTGACAGTACTCATTGGGACAGTGCTCAGGTGACAGTAGCCATGGTGACCGTGCTTATGGTGGCAGTCCTCCTGGGGACAGTGTTCATGGTGACACTGCTCACGGTGGCAATGCTCACGGTGATAGTGCCCATGGTTACAGTGCCCAAGATGGCAGTGCCCATGGTGACATTTCCCATGGTGACAGTGCTCATGATGGCAGTGCACATGGTGAAAATACGGTGTTACTGCTGATGGTGACAGTGCACATGGTGGCAGTGCCCGTGGTAACAGTCCTCAACGGGATAGTGCCCATGGTGACATTCACCACAGCGGTGGTTCACAGGATGGCAGTGCAAATTGTTGATAGTGCCCATGGTGACAGTGTACAAGGTTATAGTGTCCATGGTGACAGTGTTTTTGGTGAGGGTGCTCATGGTGAGAGTGCGCACGTTGGCAGTGCCCATGGTAATATTACTCACAGGGAAAGTGCCAATGGATTCAATACCCATGGTGATTGTGCCCATGGTGACATTGCTCATGGTCCCAGGGCCCAGGGTGACAAGATTCATGGTTCCATTTGTCAGAGTGACAGTGTTCATGGTGGCATTGCCCAAGGTGGCATTGCTCGTGGTGAGAGTGCACATGGTGACACTTCATATGGTGGCAGTTACCATTCTGACAGTGCACATTGTGGCAAAAAGTATGTTGACAGTGCTTATGGTGACAGCTCCCAGGCTGACGGTGCCCATGATGGCAGTGACCATTTTTGCAGTGCTCACAATGATAATCGCCATGGTGACGTTGCATATGGTGGTGTGCCCATGCTGGCAGTGCCAATGGTGACAGTACCCATGGTAATAGTGAATTTAGTCATAGTGCCCATTGTGAGAGTGCCTACCGAGATAATGCCCATGGTGACAGTGCTCACGGTGACATTACCACTGGTGACATTGCCCATGGTGATAATGCCCTTGTTGATAGTGCACAGCGTGACAGTTATCATGTTGGCAGTGCACATGGTGACATTGCCCATGGTTAGAGTGCTCATGGTGGCAGTGTAAATGGTAACAGTTTTCACGGTGATAGTGCCCATAGTATGAGTGACCATGGTGACAGTACCCATGGTGACAGGGCTCATTGTGACTGTGCCCATGGTGACAATTCCCATGGTGACTGTGCTCATACTGATAGTGCTCACTGTGATAGTGCCCATGATTAACAGTGCCCATAGGGCTAGTTCACATGCTGGCAGTGCAAAATGGTGATAGTACCCATGCTAACAGTGTCCATGGTGATAGTGTCCATGGTGACAGTATTTATTTTTGCAGTGCCAATGGTGACAGTGCTTACATTTACATTGCTCATGGTGGCAGTGCCCATGGTGATAGTGCCCACTGTTACATTGCTTATAGTGACAGTGCCCATGGGGATACTGCCTATGCTGAGAGTGCTCAAACTGACAGTGCTCAGTGTCTATGCTGAGAGTGCCCATGCTGACAGTAACCATGGTTAAAGTGCTTATGGTGATGGTGCTCATCATAGTAGTACTCTTCTTGAGAGTGCTCACAGTAGTAGTGCCCATGGTGACCGTGCCCATTGTGACAGTGTCCACAGTGAGAGTACACATGGTGACAGTAACCACGATGGCAGTGTCCACTGTTGCAGTGCCAATGGCGACTGTAGAAATGGTGACATTATTCAGAGTGATATTGCCCTTGGAGAAAATTCCTATGGTGTCATTACTCACGGAGACAATGCTCAATGTGGTAGTACCCATGGTAGGTGTTCTCATGCTGCCATTGTTCATGGTGACAGTGCTCATGGTGACAGTGATAATGGTGACGGTGCTCACGGTGATATTGCCTATGGTGACAATGCCCACGGTGGCACTGCCCATGGTGACATTTCCCATGGTGACAGTGCTCATGGTTTCATTGCCGAAGGTGGCATTTCTCGTGGTGACAGTGCACATGGTGACACTGCATATGTTGGCAGTTACAATTCTAACAGTGCACATTATGGCAAAAGCATGTGGAAAATCCTCATGGTGACAGCGCCCATGGTGACAGTGCTCATGATAGCGGAGACCATTTTTATTCTGCACACAATGATAATCATAATCCCCATGTTGACATTGCACATGGCGGGGTGCCCATGTGAACAGTGCCCATGTTGACAGTACCCATGTTAATAGTGAATGCAGTAATAGTACCCACAGTGAGAGTGCCTATGTGGGGAAGGCCCATGGTGACAGTGCCCACGGTGACAGTGGCGTGGTGACATTGCCCATGGTGATGATGCCCCTGGTGATAGTGCACACAGTGACAGTGCCCATGGTCATAATGCTCACAGCGATAGTTCTCACTCTGACATTGCCCTTGGTGACAATACTCATGTTGACAAGGCCCATGGTGACAGTACTCATTGGGACTGTGCTCAGGTGGCAGTAGCCATGGTGACCGTGCTTATGGTGGCAGTCCTCCTGGGGACAGTGCTCATGGTGACACTGCTCCCGGTGGCAATGCTCACGGTGATAGTGCCCATGGTTACAGTGCCCAAGATGGCAGTGCCCATGGTGACAATTCCCATGGTGACAGTGCTCATGATGGCAGTGCACGCGGTGGAAATACGGTGATACTGCTGATGGTAACAGTGCACATGGTGGCAGTGCCCATGGTAACAGTCCTCAACGGGATAGTGCCCATGGTGACATTCACCATAGCGGTGGTTCACAGGATGGCAGTGCAAATTGGTGATAGTGCCCATGGTGACAGTGTACAAGGTTATAGTGTCCATGGTGACAGTGTTTTTGGTGAGGGTGCTCATGGTGAGAGTGCACACGTTGCCAATGCCCATGGTGACATTACTCACAGTGAAAGGGCCAATGGATTCAATGCCCATGGTGATTGTGCCCATGGTGACAGTGCTCATGGTCCCAGTGCCCAGGGTGACAAGATTCATGGTTGCATTTGTCAGAGTGACAGTGTTCATGGTGGCATTGCCCAAGGTGGCATTGCTCGTGGTGAGAGTGCACATGGTGACAATGCATATGGTGGCAGTTACCATTTTGACAGTGCACATTGTGGCAAAAACTATGTTGACAGTGCTCATGATGACAGCACCCATGCTGAGTGTGCCCATGATGGCCGTGACCATTCTTAGAGTGCTCACAGTGATAATCACCATGTTGACATTGCAAAGAGTGGCGTGCCCATGGTGACAGTACCCATGGAAAGAGAGAATTCAGTCATAGTGCCCATGGTAAGAGTGCCTATGGAGATAGTGCCCGTGGTGACAGTGCTCACGGTGACATTACCACTGGTAGCATTGCCCATGGTGATAATGCCCCTGTTGATAGTGCACAGCGTGACAGTTATCATGGTGGCAGTGCACATGGTGACATTGCCCATGGTGAGAGTGCTCATGGTGACAGTGTACATGGTAACAGTTCTCACGGTGACAGTGACCATAGTAAGAGTGACCATGGTGACAGTACCCATGGTGACAGGGCTCATTGTGACAGTGCCCAGGGTGACACATCCCATGGTGACTGTGCTCATAGTGATAGTGCTCAGTGTGATAGTGCCCATGATGAACAGTGCCCATGGGGCTAGTTCACATGCTAGCAGTGCAAAATGTTGATAGTACCCATGGTAACAGTGTCCATGGTGATAGTGTCCATGGTGGCATTATTCATTTTGGCAGTGCCCATGGTGACAGTGCTCACGTTTACATTGCTCAAGGTGGAAGTGCCCATGCTGATAGTGCCCATTGTTACATTGCTTATAGAGACACTGCCCATGGGGATACTGCCTATGGTGAGAGTGCTCACACTGACAGTGCCCACAGGGAGAGTGCCCATGGCGTCTGTTACCACGATGGCAGTGTCCACTCTTGCAGTGCCAATAGCGACTGTAGAAATCGTGACATTATTCAGAGTGACATTGCCTTTGGTGACAGTACCCATAGTGAAAATGCCCATGGTGACAGTACTCACGGAAACAATGCTCATGGTGGTAGTACCCATTGTAGGAGTGCTCATGCTGGCATTGCTCATGGTGACAGTGCTCATGGTGGCAGTATCCATGGTGAAAGTACCCATGATGACAGTGATAATTTTGACAGTGCTCACAGTGATAGTACCCATGGTGACAGTGCCCTTGGTGACAGTCCTCAATGTAATAGTTCCCATGGTGGCAGTCCCCATAGCAGTGGGTCATGTGGTGCCAGTGCAAAATGGTGATAGTGCCCATCGTGACAGTGCTCATGCTGGCATTGCCCAGAGTGACAGCTCCCAAGGTGGCTATGCTCACAGTGATAGTGCTCACATTGATTGTGCCCATGGGTACTGTAGCCATGGTGAATGTGCCCATGGTGACAATTTCCATGGTGATATTTTCCATGGTGACTGCCCTCACTTTGATACTGGCCATGGATAAATTGCCCTTGGTGACAATGCTCATGGTGACAGTGCTCAAGGTGGAAGTACCCATGGTGACAGGGCTCATGCTGGCATATCTTTTGGAGACATTGCTCCTGGTGACATTGCTTATGGTGGTATAATCCATGGTGACAGTACCCATGGTGAATGTGATAATGTAGACAGTGCTCAAGGCGGTAGCAACCATGATGACAGTGCTATGGTGGCATTGTTCATGGTGACAATGCTCAAGGTTACAGTGCTCATGGTTACAGTGCCCATGGTGACAGTACTCTTGGGAAAACTGGTCATGGTAGCAGTTCTCATGGTGACAGTTCTCATGGTCATAGTGCCCAAGGTGACAATGCCCATGGTGACATAACACATGGTGAGATTCCACATGACGGTAGTGTCCGTGGCGAGGCTGCACATGGGAGGAGGGGACATGGTAACAGGCAAATTTATGACAGTGCCCATAGTGCCTGTGCCCAGGGTGTCAGTTACCATAGTGAGAGTGCCCATTGGGGTAGTGACTATGGTGAAAGTGCTCATGGTGACAGTGCCCTTAGTGACAGTGCTCACGGTGAGAGTACCAGTGGGACCAATTCCCATGTGACACTGATCATGGAGAAAATGTCTTTGCTGGCTGTTCCCATGGTGATAATGCCCATGGTGACAGTGCTCATGGTGATAGTGCCCATGGTGAGAGTCTTTCTGGTGAGGGTGCTCATGCAGAGAGTGCGCATATTGGCAGTACCCATGCGTACCTGACTCATGGTGACAGTGCCAATGGAAGCGATACCCACGGTGATAGTGCCCCTGGTGACAGTGCTCATGGTGACATTGCCCAGGGTGACACTTCGCATGGTGACAGTGCTCGTAGTAATAGTGCTCATGGTGACCGTGCCCATGGTCACAAAACCCATAAATGTAAAACTCATGGTGAAAGTGCCCACGGTGACAGGACTCATGGTTACATTTGTCATACTGACAGTGTTCGTGGTGGCATTGCCCAAGGTGGCATTGCTCGTAGTGACAGTGCACATGGAGACACTGAATATATTGGCAGTTACCATTCTAACAGTGCACACTGTGGCAAAAAGCATGCTGAAAATGCTCATGGTGACAGCGCCCATTGTGACAGTGCTCATTATGGCAGTGACCATTTATTCACTGCTCATGATGATAATCCCCGTGGTGACATTGCACATATCGGGGTGCCCATGGTGACAGTGCCCATGGTGACAGTATCCATGGTAATAGTGAATTAGTCATAGTGCCCACAATGAGGCTGCCTATGGATAGAGTGCCCATGGAGACAGTGCTCACGGTGACAGTGCCCTTGGTGACATTGCCCATGGTGACAGTGCCCATGGGGAGATTACTCACGGTGGAGTGCCAATGGTTGCAATACATATGGTCATAGAGTCCATGGTGACTGTGACCATGGTGACAATGACCATTGTGAAAATTCCCATGGTGACAGTACCCAGCATGACATTTCCCATGGTGAGAGTGCTCAGGAAGACGGTGCCCTTGCTGACATTACTCAGGGTGGCAATGCTCATGTGGACATTTTGCATGGTTGCTGTGCCAATGGTGACAGTGCCCATGGTGACATTTCCCATAGTGACAGTTCCCATGTTGACGTGCCCATGGTGATAGTGCGCATGTTGACAGTGCATATGGTGACTGTCCCCAGGGTGACAATTCCCATAGTGACAGTGCTCACAGTGATAGTGCTCATGGTGATAGTGTTTACGGTGATAGTGCCCGTGGTGTCAGTGTACTTGGTGACAGTGCTCATGATGACAATCCTCAGGGCGACATTGCCCATGCTGACAGTGACTATGATGGCAAATCTTATGGTGAAAATATCTATGGTTACAATGCTAGTGGTGTCAGTGTCTATCATGCCAGTGCCATTGTGCCAGTTCTCATGGTGATAGTACTCATAGTAACAGTGCCCATGCTGCAAAAACCCATGCTGACAGTACTGATGTTGAAAGTGTGAATGGTGACAAGTCTCATGGTTCCATTTGTCAGAGTGACAGTGTTGATGGTGGCATTGCCCGAGGTGGCATTGCTCGTGGTGAGAGTGCAGATGGTGACACTGCATATGGTGGCAGTTACCATTCTGACAGCACACATTGTGGCAAAATCTATGTTGACAGTGCTCATGGTGACAGCGCCCATGCTGACGGTGGCCATGATGGCCGTGAACATTTTTAGAATGCTCACGTTGGTAATCGCCATGTTCACATTGCACATGGTGGCGTGTCCTTGGTGACAGTCCCATGGTGACAGTACTCATGGTAATAGTGAATTCAGTCATAGTGCCCACGGTGAGAGTGCCTATGGAGATAGTGCCCATGGTGACAGTGCTCACAGTGAGAGTGCCCCTGGTGACATTTCCTATGGTGATAATTTCCCTGTTGACAGTGCACAGGGTGACAGTTCTCATGGTGGCTCTGCACCTGGTGACATTGCCCATGATGACAGTACTCATGGTGGCAGTGTACATGTTGACAATTCTCACAGTGATAGTGCCCATAATAAGAGTGAATATGGTGAGCGTAGCCATGGTGACAGTGCCCAGGGTGACATTTCCCATGGTGACTGTGCTCATAGTGATAGTGCTCACGGTGATAGTGCTCACTGTGATAGTGCCCATGATGAACAGTGCCCATGGTGGTAGCTCACATGCTGGCAGTTCAAAATGGGGATAGTACCCATGGTAACAGTGTCCATGGTGATAGTTTCCATGGTGACAGTATTCATTTTGGCAGTGCCCATGGTGACAGTGCTTACATTTGCATTGCTCATGGTGGCAGTGCCCATGGTGTTAATGCCCATTGTTGCATTGTTTATAGTGACAGTGCCCATGGGGATACTGCCTATGCTGAGAGTGCTCAAACTGGCAGTGCTCACTGCCTATGCTGAGAGTGCTCACGCTGACAGTACCCATGGTTAAAGTGCTTATGGTGATGGTGCTCATCATAGTAGTACTCTTCTTGAGAGTTCCCACAGTAGTAGTGCCCATGGTGACAGTGTCCATTGTGACAGTGCCCACAGTGAGAGTACACATGGTGACAGTGACCACGATGGCAGTGTCGACTGTTGCAGTGCCAATGGCGACTGTAGAAATGGTGACATTATTCAGAGTGACATTGCCTTTGGTGACAGTACCCATGGTGAAAATGCCCATGGTGACAGCACTCACGGAGACAATGCTCATGGTGGTTATACCCATGGTAGGAGTGCTCATGCTGGCATTGCTCATGGTGACAGTGCTCATGGTGGCAATATCCATTGTGACAGTACCCATGGTGACAGTGATAATTTTGACAGTGCTTACAGTGATAGTGCCCATGGTGACAGTGCCCTTGGTGACAGTCCTCAATGTGATAGTTCACATGGTGGCAGTCCCCATAGCAGTGGGTCACATGGTGGCAGTGCAAAATGGTGATAGTGTCAATGGTGACAGTGCTGATGCTGACATTGCCCAGAGTGACAGCTCCCAAGGTGGCTATGCTCACAGTGATAGTGCTCACATTATTGTGCCCATGGGGACTGAAGCCATGGTGAATGTGCCCATGGTGACAATTTCCATGGTGATATTTTCCATGGTGACTGTCCTCACTTTGATAGTGGCCATGGATAAATTGCCCTTGGTGACAATGCTCATGGTGACAGTGCTCAAGGTGGAAATACCCATGGTGAGAGTGCTCATGCTGGCATAGCTTATGGAGACATTGCTCATGTTGACATTGCTTATGGTGGTATAATCCATGGTGACAGTACCCATGGTGAATGTGATAATGTGGACAGTGCTCAAGACAGTAGCAACCATGGTGACAGTGCTATGGTGGCATTGCTCATGGTGACAATGCTCATGGTTACAGTGCTCATGGTTACAGTGCCCATGGTGACAGTACTCTTGGGAAAACTGGTCACTGTAGCAGTTCTCATGGTGACAGTTCTCATGGTCATAGTGCCCAAGGTGACAATGCCCATGCTGACATGACACATGGTGAGAGTCCACATGATGGTAGTGCCCGTGGCGAGGCTGCACATGGGAGGAGGGCACATGGTAGCAGGCAAATTTGTGACAGTGCCCATAGTGCCTGTTCCCAGGGTGTCAGTTACCATAGTGAGAGTGCCCATTGGGGTAGTGACTATGGTGAAAGTGCTCATGGTGGCAGTGCCCTTAGTGAGAGTGCTCACGGTGACAGTACCAGTGGGAGCAGTGCCAATGGTGACACTGATCACGGAGAAAATGTCTTTGGTGGCAGTTCCCACGGTGAAGGTGCCGATGGTGACATTGCTTATGCTGATCGGGCTTATGGTAGCAGTGCAAATGGTGACAGTGTTCATGGTGACATTCCCCATGGTGACCATGCCAGTGGTGACAAATACCATGGTGACAGTGTCCATTGTGGTAGTGACCCTCATGAAAGAGCTCATGGTGACAGTGCCCATAGTGACAGTGCTCATGCAGTTGTTGCCCATGGGGACTGTGCGCACAGTGAGAGTGCCCATGATGACAGTGACCAAGATAGCAGTGTCCATGGCTGCAGTGCCAAAGGTGAATATAGAAATGGTGACAAGATTCAGAGTGACTTTGCCCTTGGTGACAGTACTCATGGAGACAGTGCTCAAGGTGGTAGTACCCATGGTAGGAGTGCTCATGCTGGCATGGCTCATGGTGACAGTGCTCATGGTAACATTGCTCATTGTGGCAGTATCCATGGTGACAGTACCCATGTTGACAGTGATAATGTTTACAGTGCTCACAGTGATAGTGTGCATGGTGAGAGTGCATTTGTTGAGGGTGATCATGGTGAGAGTGCACACTTTGGAAGTGCCCACGGAGACAGTGCCCATGGTGACAGTGACCAGAGTGATGGTGCCCATGGTGACATTACTCACGGTGACAGTACCAATGGTGGCAGTACCCATGGTGATAGTGCACATAGTGATAATACGGTGATAGTGCTCATAGTGGTAGTGCTCATGGTTACGTTACACATGGTGACAATGTTCATGGTGACAGTGACCATGGTGACAGTGTACATGGTTACAGTGACCATGGTGACAGTGCACATTATTGCAGTGCCCATGGTGACAGTGTTAATGATTACATTGCTCATGGTGGCAGAGCCCATGGTGATACTGCCCATGGTGACAGTGCTCATGGTGATAGTGCCCATGGTGAGTCTTTCTGGTGAGTGTGCTCATGGTGAGAGTGCACACATTGGCAGTACCCATGGTGACCTGACTCATTGTGACAGTGCCAATGGAAGCAATACCCACGGTGACATTGCCCATGGTGACAGTGCTCATGGTGACATTGCCCAGGGTGACACTTCGCATGGTGACAGTGCTCTTAGTGATAGTGCTCACGGTGATAGTGCCCATAGTGAGAGTGCTTAGGGTGATAGTGCTCATGGTGACCGTGCCCATGGTCACAAAACCCATAGATGCAAAACTCATGGTGAAAGTGCCCACGGTGACAAGACTCATGGTTACATTTGTCATACTGACAGTGTTCGTGGTGGCAGTGCCCAAGGTGGCATTGCTCGTGGTGAGAGTGCACATAGTGACACGGCATATAGTGGCAGTTACCATTCTAACAGTGCACATTGTGTCAAAAAGCATGTTGAAAATGCTCATGGTGATAGCGTCCATTGTGACAGTGCTCATCATGGCAGTGACCATTTATTCACTGCTCATGATGATAATCCCCGTGGTGACATTGCACATGGCGTGGTGCCCATGGTGACAGTGCCCATGGTGACAGGATCCATGGTAATAGTGAATTAGTCATAGTGCCCACAATGAGACTGCCTGTGGAGAGAGTGCCCATGGAGACAGTGCTCACGGTGACAGTGCCCAGGGTGACACTTCCCATGCTGACTGTGCCCATAGTGATAGTGCTCACTGTGATAGTGCCCATGATGAACAGTGCCCATGGGGGTAGTTCACATGCTGGCAGTGCAAAATGCTGATAGTACCCATGGTAACATTGTCCATGGTGATAGTCCCCATGGTGACAGTATTCATTTTTGCAGTGCCCATGGTGACAGTGCTCACGTTTACATCGCTCATCGTGGCAGTTCCCATGCTGATAGTGCCCACTGTTACATTGCTTATAGCGACATTGCCCATGGGAATAGTGCCTATGGTGAGAGTGCTCACACTGACAGTGCCCACAGGGAGAGTGCCCATGGCGTCTGTGACCACGATGGCAGTGTACACTGTTGCAGTGCCAATGGCGACTGTAGAAATGGTGACATTATTCAGAGTGACAATGCCATTGGTGATAGTAACCATGGTGAAAATGCCCATGGTGACAGTACTCACGGAGACAATGCTCATTGTGCTAGTACCCATGGTAGGAGTGCTCATGCTGGCATTGCTCATGGTGACAGTGCTCATGGTGACATTGCTCATGGTGGCAGTATCCATTGTGACAGTACACATGGTGACAGTGATAATTTTGACAGTGCTCACAATGATAGTGCCCATGGTGACAGTGCCCTTGGTGACAGTCCTCCATGTGATAATTCCCATGGTGGCAGTCCGCATAGCAGTAGGTCACATGGTGGCATTGCAAAATTGTGATAGTGTTTTTGGTGACAGTGCTTATGCTGACATTGCCCAGAGTGACAGCTCCCAATGTGGCTATGCTCACAGTGAAAGTGCTCACACTGATTGTGCCCATGGGGACTGTAGCCATGGTGAATGTGCCCATGGTGACAATTTCCATGGTGATATTTTCCATGGTGACTGTCCTCACTTTGATAGTGGCCATGGATAAATTGCCCTTGGTGACAATACTCATGGTGACAATGCTCAAGGTGGAAGTACCCATGGTGACAGTGCTCATGCTGGCATAGCTTATGGAGACATTGCTCCTGGTGACATTGCTTATGGTGGTATAATCCATGGTGACAGTACCCATGGTGAATGTGATAATGTGGACAGTGCTCAAGGCGGTAGCAACCATGGTGACAGTGCTATGGTGGCATTTCTCATGGTGGCAATGCTCATGGTTACAGTGCTCATGGTTACAATGCCCATGGTGACAGAACTCTTGGGAAAACTGGTCATGGTAGCAGTTCCCATGGTGACAGTTCTCATGGTCATAGTGCCCAAGGTGACAATGCCAATGGTGACATGACACATGGTGAGAGTCCACATGATGGTAGTGCCCGTGGCAAGGCTGCACATGGGAGGAGGGCACATGGTAGCAGGCAAATTTGTGACAGTGCCCATAGTGACTGTGCCCAGGGTGTCATTTACCATAGTGAGTGTGCCCATTGGGGTAGTGACTATGGTGAAAGTGCTCATGGTGACAGTGCCCTTAATGACAATGCTCACGGTGACAGTACCAGTGGGAACAGTGCCCATGGTGACACTGATGACGGAGAAAATATCTTTGGTGGCAGTTCCCACGGTGAAGGTGCCGATGGTGATAATTCTTATGCTGATTGTGCTTAAGGTAGCAGTGCAAATGGCGAAAGAGTTCATGTTGACATTCCCCATGGTGACCATGCCAGTGGTGACATATACCATGGTGACAGTGTCCATTGCGGTAGTGACCCTCGTGAAAGAGCTCATGGTGACAGTGCCCATAGTGACAGTGCTTATGCAGTTGTTGCCCATGGGGACTGTGCGCACAGTGAGAGTGCCCATGGTGACAGTGACCAAGATGGCAGTGTCCATGGCTGCAGTGCCAAAGGTGAATATTGAAATGGTGACAATATTCAGAGTGACATTGCCCTTGGTGACAGTACTCATGGAGACAGTGCTCAAGGTGGTAGTACCCATGTTAGGAGCGCTCATGCTGGCATGGCTCATGGTGACAGTGCTCATGGTAACATTGCTCATGGTGGCAGTATCCATGGTGACAGTGATAATGTTTACAGTGCTCACGGTGATAGTGCGCATGGTGACAGTGCATTTGTTTAGGGCACTCATGGTGACAGTGTGCACTTTGGAAGTGACCAAGGAGACAGTGCCCATGGTGACATTGACCAGAGTGATTGTGCCCATGGTGACATTACTCATGGTGACAGTACCAATGATTGCAGTGCCCATGGTGACAATGCTCATGGTCACAGTGCCGAGGGTGACAGTTCCCATGGTGACAGTGCACATAGTGATAATACGGTGATAGTGATCATAGTGGTAGTGCTCATGGTTACATTACACATGGTGACAATGTTCATGTTGGCAGTGACCATGGTGACAGTGTACATGGTTATAGTGACCATGGTGACAATGCACATTATTGCAGTGCCCATGTTGACAGTGTTAACGATTACATTGCTCATGGTGGCAGTGCCCATGTTGATACTGCCCATGGTGACAGTGCTCATGGTGATAGTGCCCATGGTGAGAGTCTTTCTGGTGAGGGTGCTCATGGTGAGAGTGTGCACATTGGCAGTACCCATGGGTACCTGACTCATTGTGACAGTGCCAATGGAAGCAATACCCATGGTGGTAGTGCCCATGGTGACAGTGCTCATGGTGACATTGCCCAGGCTGACACTTCGCATGGTGAGAGTGCTCGTAGTGATAGTGCTCATGGTGATAGTGCCCATAGTAACAGTGCTTAGGGTGATAGTGCTCATGGTGACCGTGCCCATGGTCACAAAACCCATAAATGCAAAACTCATGGTGAAAGTGCTCGAGGTGACAGGACTCATGGTTACATTTGTCATACTGACAGTGTTCGTGGTGGCATTGCCCAAGGTGGCATTGCTCGTGGTGAGAGTGCACATGGAGACACTGCATATAGTGGCAGTTACCATTCTAACAGTGCACATTGTGGCAAAAAGCATGCTGAAAATGCCCTTGGTGACAGCGCCCATTGTGACAGTGCTCATCATGGCAGGGACCATTTATTCACTGCTCATGATGATAATCCCCGTGGTGACATTTCACATGGCGGGGTGCCCATGGTGACAGTGCCCATGTTGACAGTATCCATGGTAATAGTGAATTAGTCATAGTGCCCACAATGAGGCTGCCTATGGATAGAGTGCCCATGGAGACAGTGCTCACGGTGACAGTGCCCTTGGTGACATTACTCAGGGTGGAGTGCCAATGGTTGCAATACACACGGTCATAGAGTCCATGGTGACTGTGACCATGGTGACAATGACCATTGTGAAAATACCCATGGTGACAGTGCCCAGCATGGTGAGAGCGCTCAGGATGACAGTGCCCATGGAGACATTACTCAGGGTGGCAATGCTCATGGGGACAGTTCGCATGGTTGCTGTGCCAATGGTGACAGTGCCCATGGTGATGTTTCCCATAGTGCCCGTTCCCATGTTGACGTGCCCATGGTGATAGTGCACATGTTGACATTGCATATGGTGACTGTCCCCAGAGTGACAATTCCCATGGTGACAATGCTCACAGTGATAGTGCTCATGGTGATAGTGCTTACGGTGATAGTGCCCGTGGTGTCAGTGCACTTGGTGAGAGTGCTCATGATGACAGTCCTCAGGGCGACATTGCCCATGGTGACAGTGACTATGATGGCAAACCTCATGGTGAAAATATCTATGGTTACAATGCTAGTGGTGACAATCTCTATCGTGCCAGTGCCATTGTGCCAGTTCTCACGGTGATAGTACTCATCGTAAGAGTGCCCATGTTGAAAAAACCCATGCTGACAGTACTGATGTTGAAAGTGTCCATGGTGACAAGACTCATGGTTCCATTTGTCAGAGTGACAGTGTTGATGGTGGCATTGCCCAAGGTGGCATTGCTCGTGGTGAGAGTGCAGATGGTGACACTGCATATGGTGGCAGTTACCATTCTGACAGCGCACATTGTGGCAAAAACTATGTTGACAGTGCTCATGGTGACAGCGCCCATGCTGACGGTGCCCATGATGGCCGTGAACATATTTACAGTGCTCACGTTGGTAATCGCCATGTTCGCATTGCACGTGGCGGGATGTCCTTGGTGACAGTCCCATGGTGACAGTACCCATGGTAATAGTGAATTCAATCATACTGCCCACAGTGAGGGTGCCTATGGAGATAGTGCCCATGGTGACAGTACTCACAGTGAGAGTGCCCCTGGTGACATTTCCCATGGTGATAATTTCCCTGTTGATAGTGCACAGGGTGACAGTTCTCATGGTGGCTCTGCACATGGTGACATTGCTCATGATGACAGTACTCATGGTGGCAGTGTACATGGTGACAGTTCTCACGGTGATAGTGCCCATAGTAAGAGTGACCATGGAGAGAGTAGCCATGGTGACAGTGCCCAGGGTGACATTTCCCATGGTGACTGTTATCATAGTGATAGTGCTCACGGTGATAGTGCTCACTGTGATAGTGCCCATGATGAACAGTGCCCATTGTGGTAGTTCACATGCTGGCAGTTCAAAATGGGGATAGTACCCATGGTAACAGTGTCCATGGTGATAGTTTCCATGGTGACAGTATTCAATTTGGCAGTGCCCATGGTGACAGTGCTTACATTTACATTGCTCATGGTGGCAGTGCCCATTGTGATAATGCCCATTGTTGCATTGTTTATAGTGACAGTGCCCATGGGGATACTGCCTATGCTGAGAGTGCTCAAACTGACAGTGTTCACTGCCTATGCTGAGAGTCCTCACGCTGAAAGTACCCATGGTTAAAGTGCTTAAGGTGATGGTGCTCATCATAGTAGTACTCTTCTTGAGAGTGCTCACAGTAGTAGTGCCCACGGTGACAGTGCCCATTGTGACAGTGCCCACAGTGAGAGTACACATGGTGACAGTGACCACGATGGCAGTGTCCACTGTTGCAGTGCCAACGGCGACTGTAGAAATGGTGACATTATTCAGAGTGACATTGCCCTTGGTGACACTACCTATGGAGAAAATGCCTATGGTGACAGTACTCACGGAGAAAATGCTCAAGGTGGTAGTACCCATGGTAGGTGATCTTATGCTGCTATTGCTCATGGTGACAGTGCTCATGGTGACATTCGACATGGTGGCAATATCCATGGTGACAGTACCCATGGTGATGGTGCTCATGGTGATAGTGCCTATGGTGACAGTGCTCACGGTGGCACTGCCCATGGTGACAGTTCCCATGGTGACATTGCTCATGGTGGCATTGCCGAAGGTGGCATTTCTCGTGGTGACAGTGCACATGGTGACACTGCAAATGTTGGCAGTTACAATTCTAACAGTGTACATTATGGGAAAAGCATGTGGAAAATCCTCATGGTGACAACCCCCAGGGTGACAGTGCTCATGATGGTGGTGACCATTTTTACACTGCTCACGATGATAATCATAATCCCCATGTTGACATTGCACATGGCGGGGTGCCCATGTGAACCGTGCCCATGTTGAGAGTACCCATGGTAAAAGTGAATTCAGTCATAGTACCCACAGTGAGAGTGCCTATGGTGAGAGTGCCCATGGTGACAGGGCTCACGGTGACAGTGGCGTGGTTACAGTGCCCATGGTGATAATGCCCCTGGTGATAGTGCTCACAGTGACAGTGCCCATGCTCATAATGCTCACAGCGATAGTTCTCACTGTGACATTGCCCTTGGTGACAGTACTCATGGTGACAAGGCCCATGGTGACAGTACTCATTGGGACAGTGCTCAGGTGGCAGTAGCCATGGTGACCGTGCTTATGGTGGCAGTCCTCCTGGGAACAGTGCTCATGGTGACACTGCTCACGGTGATAGTGCCCATGGTGATTTTGCTCATGATGGCAGTGCACATGGTGAAAATACGGTGATACTGCTGATGGTGACAGTGCCCATAGTGGCAGTGCCCAAGGTAACAGTCCTCAAAGGGATAGTGCCCAAGGTGACATTCACCATAGCGGTGGTTCACATGATGGCAGTGCAAATTGGTGATAGTGCCAATGGTGACAGTGTACAAGGTTATAGTGTCCATGGTGACAGTGTTTTAGGTGAGGGTGCTCATGGTGAGAGTGCACACGTTGGCAGTGCACATGGTGACCTTACTCACAGTGAGAGTGCCAAAAGATTTAATACCCATGGTGATTGTGCCCATCGTGACAGTGCTCATGGTCCCAGTGCCCATGGTGACAAGATTCATGGTTCCATTTGTCAGAGTGACAGTGTTCATGGTGACATTGCCCAAGGTGGCATTGCTCGTGGTGAGAGTGCACATGGTGACACTGCATATGGTGGCAGTTACCATTCTGACAGTGCACATTGTGGCAAAAACTAGGTTGGCAGTGCTCATGGTGACAGCGCCCCAGTTGAGGGTGCCCATGATGGCAGTGACCATTTTTGCAGTGCTCACGATGATATTTGCCATGGTGACATTGCACATGGTGGTGTGCCCATGCTGGCAGTGCCAATGGTGACAGTACCCATGGTAATAGTGAATTTAGTCATAGTGCCCACTGTGAGAGTGCCTACTGAGATAGTGCCCGTGGTGACAGTGCTCACAGTGACAGTGCCCCTGGTGACATTTCCCATGGTTATAATAACCCTGTTGACAGTGCACGGGGTGACAGTTTTCATGGTGGCTGTGCACATGGTGACATTGCCCATGATGACAGTACTCATGGTGACAGTGTACATGTTGACAGTTCTCACGGTGATAGTGCCCATAGTAAGAGTGACCATGGTGAGAGTCGCCATGGTGACAGTGCCCAGGGTGATATTTCCCATGGTGACTGTGCTCATAGTGATAGTGCTCATGGTGATAGTGCTCACTGTGATAGTGCCCATGAAGAACAGTGCCCATGGTGGTAGTTCACATGCTGGCAGTTCAAAATGGGGATAGTGCCCATGGTAACAGTGTCCATGGTGATAGTTTCCATGGTGACAGTATTCATTTTGGCAGTGCCCATAGTGACAGTGCCTACATTTGCATTGCTCATGGTGGCAGTGCCCATTGTTACATTGTTTATAGTGACAGTGCCCATGGGGATACTGCCTATGCTGAGACTGCTCAAACTGACAGTGCTCACTGCCGATGCTGAGAGTGCTCACGCTGACAGTACCCATGGTTAAAGTGCTTATGGTGATGGTGCTCATCATAGTAGTACTCTTCTTGAGAGTGCTCACAGTAGTAGTACCCACAGTGACAGTGCCCATTGTGACAGTGCCCACAGTGAGAGTACACATGGTGACAGTGACCATGATGGCAGTGTCCACTGTTGCAGTGCCAATGGCGACTGTAGAAATGGTGACATTATTCAGAGTGACATTGCCCTTGGTGACAATACCTGTGGAGAAAATGCCTATGGTGACAGTACTCACAGACACAATGCTCAAGGCGGTAGTACCCATGGTCGGTGTTCTCATGCTGTTATTGCTCATGGTGACAGTGCTCATGTTGACATACCTCATGGTGGCAATATCCATGGTGACAGTACCCATGGTGACAGTGATAATGGTGATGGTGCTCACGGTGATAGTGCCTATGGTGACAGTGCCCACGGTGGCACTGCCCATGGTGACAGTTCCCATGGTGACAGTGCTCATGGTGGCATTGCTGAAGGTGGCATTTCTCGTGGTGACAGTGCACATGGTGACACTGCATATGTTGGCAGTTACAATTCTAACAGTGCACATTATGGCAAAAGCATGTGGAAAATCCTCATGGTGACAGCGCCCATGGTGACAGTGCTCATGATGGCGGTGACCATTTTTACACTGCTCACAATGATCATCATAATCCCCATATTGACATTGCACATGGTGGGGTGCCCATGTGAACAGTGCCCATGTTGACAGTACCCATGGTAATAGTGAATGCATTCATAGTACCCACAGTGAGAGTGCCTATGGAGAGAGTGCCCATGGTGACAGTGCTCACGGTGACAGTGGCGTGGTGACATTGCCCATGGTGATAATGCCCCTGGTGATAGTGCACACAGTGACAGTTCCCATGGTGATAATGCCCACAGCGATAGTTCTCACTGTGACATTGCCCTGGGTGACAGTACTCATGGTGACAGGGCCCATGGTGACAGTACTCATTGGGACAGTGCTCAGGTGGCAGTAGCCATGGTGACCATGCTTATGGTGGCAGTCCTCCTGGGGACAGTGCTCATGGTGATACTGCTCATGGTGGCAGTGCTCACGGTGATAGTGCCCATGGTTACAGTGCCCAAGATGGCAGTGCCCATGGTGACAATTCCCATGGTGACAGTGCTCATGATGGCAGTGCACATGGTGAAAATACGGAGATACTGCTGATGGTGACAATGCACATGGTGGCAGTGCCCATGTTGACAGTACGCATGATAATAGTGAATTTAGTCATAGTGCCCACTGTGAGAGTGCCTACCGAGATAGTGCCCGTGGTGACAGTGCTCATGGTGACATTACCGCTGGTGACATTGCCCATGGTGATATTGCCCCTGTGGATAGTGCACAGCGTGATAGTTATCATGGTGGAAGTGCACATGGTGACATTGCCCATGGTGAGAGTGCTCATGGTGACAGTGTACATTGTAAGAATTCTCACGGTGATAGTGCCCATAGTAAGAGTGACCATGGTGACAGTACCCATGGTGACAGGGCTCATTGTGACAGTGCCCAGGGTGACACTTCCCATGGTGACTGTGCTCATAGTGATAGTGCTCACTGTGATAGTGCCCATGATGAACAGTGCCCATGGGGGTAGTTCACATGCTGGCAGTGCAAAATGGTGATAGTACCCATAGTAACAGTGTCCATGGTGATAGTGTCCATGGTGACAGTATTCATTTGTGCAGTGCCCATGGTGACAGTGCTCACATTTACATCGCTCACGGTGGCAGTTCCCATGCTGAGAGTGCCCATTGTTACATTGCTTATAGCGACACTGCCCATGGGGATACTGCCTATGGTGATAGTGCTCACACTGACAGTGCCCACAGGGAGAGTGCCCATGGCGTCTGTGACCACGATCGCTGTGTCCACTATTGCAGTTCCAATGGCGACTGTAGAAATGGTGACATTATTCAGAGTGACATTGCCTTTGGTGACAGTACCCATGGTGAAAATGCCCATGGTGACAGTACTTACAGAGACAATGCTCATGGTGGTAGTACCCATGGTAGGAGTGCTCATGCTGGCATCACTCATGGTGACAGTCCTCATGGTGACATTGCTCATGGTGGCACTATCCATTGTGACAGTACCCATGGTGACAGTGATAATTTTGATAGTGCTCACAGTGATAGTGCCCATGGTGACAGTGCCCTTGGTGATAGTCCTCAATGTGATAGTTCACATGGTGGCAGTCCCCATAGCAGTGGGCCATATGGTGGCAGTGCAAAATAGTGATCGTGCCATGGTGACAGTGCTTATGCTGACATTGCCCAAAGTGACAGCTCCCAAAGTGGCTATGCTCACAGTGATAGTGCTCACATTGATTGTGCCCATGGGGACTGTAGCCATGGTGAATGTGCCCATGGTGATATTTTCCATGGTGACTTTCCTCACTTTGATAGTGGCCATGGATAAATTGCCCTTGGTGACACTGCTCAAGGTGGAAGTACCCATGGTGACAGTGCTCATGCTGGCATAGCTTATGGAGACATTGCTCCTGGTGACATTGCTTATGGTGGTATAATCCATGGTGACAGTACCCATGGTGAATGTGATAATGTGGACAGTGCTCAAGGCGGTAGCAAACATGGTGACAGTGCTATGGTAGCATTGCTCATGGTGACAATGCTCATGGTTACAGTGCTCATGGTTACAGTGCCCATGGTGACAGTACTCTTGGGAAAACTGGTCAGGGTAGCAGTTCTCATGGTGACAGTTCTCATGGTCATAGGGCCCAGGGTGACAATGCCCATGGTGACATGACAAATGGTGAGAGTCTACACGATGGTAGTGCCCGTGGCGAGGCTGCACATGGGAGGAGGGCACATGGTAGCAGGCAAATTTGTGACAGTACCCAAAGTGCCTGTGCCCAGGGTGTCATTTTCCATAGTGAGAGTGCCCATTGGGGTAGTGACTACGGTGAAAGTGCTCATGGTGAGAGTGCCCTTAGTGACAGTGCTCACGGTGACAGTACCAGTGGGAACAGTGCCCATGGTGACACTGATCACGGAGAAAATATCTTTGGTGGCAGTTCCCACGGTGAAGGTGCCGATGGTGACATTGCATATGCTGATGGTGCTTATAGTAGCAGTGCAAATGGTGACAGTGGCTATAACTCATGGTGAAAGTGCCCATGGTGACAGGACTCATGCTTACATTTGTCATACTGACAGTGTTCGTGGTGGCATTGTCCAAGGTGGCATTGCTCGTGGTGACAGTGCACATGGAGACACTGCATATAGTGGCAGTTACCATTCTAACAGTGCACATTGTGGCAAAAAGCATGCTGAAAATGCTCATGGTGACAGCGCCCATTGTGACACTGCTCATCATGGCAGTGACCACTTATTCACTGCTCATGTTGATAATCCCCATGGTGACTTTGCACAAGGCGAGGTGCCCATGGTGACAGTGCCCATGGTGACAGTATCCATAGTAATAGTGAATTAGTCATAGTGCCCACAATGAGACTGCCTATGGAGAGAGTGCCCATGGAGACAGTGCTCACAGGGACAGTGCCCTTGGTGACATTGCCCATGGTGACAGTGCCCATGGTGACATTACTCACGGTGGCAGTGCCAATGGTTGCAATACACACGGTCATAGAGTCCATGGTGACTGTGACCATGGTGACAATGACCATTGTGAAAATACCCATGGTGACAGTGCCCAGCATGAGAGTTTCCATGATGAGAGCGCTCAGGATGACAGTGCCCTGGGTGACATTACTCAGGGTGGCAATGCTCATGGGGACAGTTCGCATGGTTGCTGTGCCAATGGTGACAGTGCCCATGTTGACATTTCCCATAGTGACGTGCCCATGGTGATAGTGCGCATGTTGACAGTGCATATGGTGACTGTCCCCAGGGTGACAATTCCTATGGTGACAGTGCTCACAGTGATAGTGCTCATGGTGATAGTGCTCACGGTGATAGTGCCCGTGGTGTCAGTGCACTTGGTGACAGTGCTCATGATGACAGTCCTCAGGGCGACATTGCCCATGGTGACAGTTACTATGATGGCAAACCTCATGGTGAAAATATCTATGGTTACAATGCTAGTGGTGACAGTCTCTATCGTGCTAGTGCCATTGTGCCAGTTCTCACGGTGATAGTACTCTTCGTAACAGTGCCCATGGTGAAAAATCCCATTCTGACAGTACTGATGATGAAAATGTCCATGGTGACAAGTCTCATGGTTCCATTTGTCAGAGTGACAGTGTTGATGGTGGCATTGCCCAAGGTGGCATTGCTCGTGGTGAGAGTGCAGATGGTGACACTGCATATGGTGGCAGTTACCATTCTGACAGCGCACATTGTGGCAAAAACTATGTTGACACTGCTCATGGTGACAGCGCCCATGCTGACGGTGCCCATGATGGCCGTGACCATTTTTACAGTGCTCGCGTTGGTAATCGCCATGTTCACATTGCACATGGCGGGGTGTCCTTGGTGACAGTCCCATGGTGACAGTACCCATGGTAATAGTGAATTCAGTCATAGTGCCCATGGTGAGAGTGCCTATGGAGATAGAGCCCATGGTGACAGTGCTCACAATGACAGTGCCTCTGGTGACATTTCCCATGGTGATAATATACCTGTTGACAGTGCACAGGGTGAGAGTTCTCATGGTGGCTGTGCACATGGTTACATTGCCAATGGTGACAGTACTCATGGTGGCAGTGTACATGGTGACAGTCCTCACGGTGATAGTGCCCATAGTAAGAGTGACCATGGTGAGAGTGGCCATGGTGACAGTGCCCAGGGTGACATTTCCCATGGTGACTGTGCTCATAGTGATAGTTCTCATGGTGATAGTGCTCACTGTGAAAGTGGCCATGATGAACAGTGCCCATGGTGGTAGTTCACATGCTGGCAGTTCAAAATGGGGATAGTACCCATGGTAACAGTGTCCATGGTGATAGTTTCCATGGTGACAGTATTCATTTTGGCATTGCCCATGGTGACTGTGCTTACATTTACAATCCTCATGGTGGCAGTGCCCATGGTGATAGTGCCCACTGTTACATTGCTTATAGTGACAGTGCCCATGGGGATACTGCCTATGCTGAGAGTGATCAAACTGACAGTGCTCACTGCCTATGCTGAGAGTGCTCACGCTGACAGTACCCATGGTTAAAGTGCTTATGGTGATGGTGCTCATCATAGTAGTACTCTTCTTGAGAGTGCTCACAGTAGTAGTGCCCACGGTGACAGTGCCCATTGTGACAGTGCCCACAGTGAGATTACACATGGTGACAGTGACCACGATGGCAGTGTCCACTGTTGCAGTGCCAATGGCGACTGTAGAAATGGTGACATTATTCAGAGTGACATTGCCCTTGGTGACAGTACCTATGGAGAAAATGCCTATGGTGACAGTACTCACGGAGACAATGCTCAAGGTGGTAGTACCCATGGTATGTGTTCTCATGCCGCCATTGCTCATGGTGACATTCCTCATGGTGGCAATATCCATGGTGACAGTACCCATGGTGACAGCGATAATGGTGATGGTGCTCATGGTGATAGTGCCTATGGTGACAGTGCCCACGGTGGCACTGCACATGGTGACCGTTCCCATGGTGAAAGTGTCATGTGGCATTGCCGAGGGTGGCATTTCTCGTGATGACAGTGCACATGGTCACACTGCATATGTTGGCAGTTACAATTCTAACAGTCCACATTATGGCAAAAGCATGTGGAAAATCCTCATGGTGACAGCGCCCATGGTGACAGTGCTCATGATGGCGGTGACCATTTTTACACTGCTCACAATGATCATCATAATCCCCATATTGACATTGCACATGGTGGGGTGCCCATGTGAACAGTGCCCATGTTGACAGTACCCATGGTAATAGTGAATGCATTCATAGTACCCACAGTGAGAGTGCCTATGGAGAGAGTGCCCATGGTGACAGTGCTCACGGTGACAGTGGCGTGGTGACATTGCCCATGGTGATAATGCCACTGGTGATAGTGCACACAGTGACAGTGCCCATGTTCATAATGCTCACAGCGATACTTCTCACTGTGACATTGCCCTTGGTGACAGTACTCATGGTGACAAGGCCCATGGTGACAGTACTCATTGGGAGAGTGCTAAGGTGGCAGTAGCCATGGTGACCATGCTTATGGTGGCAGGCCTCCTGAGGACAGTGGTCATAGTGACCCTGCTCACGGTGGCAGTGCTCACGGTGATATTGCCCATGATTACAGTGCCCAAGATGGCAGTGCCCATGGTGACAATTCCCATGGTGACAGTGCTCATGATGGCAGTGCACATGGTTAAAATACGGTGATACTGCTGATGGTGACAGTGCACATGGTGGCAGTGCCCATGGTAACAGTCCTCAATGGGATAGTGCCCATGGTGACATTCACCATAGCGGTGGTTCACAGGATGGCAGTGCAAATTGGTGATAGTGCCCATGGTGACAGTGTACAAGGTTATAGTGTCCATGGTGACAGTGTTTTTGTTGAGGGTGCTCATGGTGAGATTGCACACGTTGGCAATGCCCATGGTGACATTACTCACAGTGAGAGTGCCAATGGATTCAATACCCATGGTGATTGTGCCCATGGTGACAGTGCTCATGGTCCCAGTGCCCAGGGTGACAAGTTTCATGGTTCCATTTGTCAGAATGACAGTGTTCATGGTGGCATTGCCCAAAGTGGCATTGCTCGTGGTGAGAGTGCACATGGTGACACTGTATATGGTGGCAGTTACCATTCTGACAGTGCACATTGTGGCAAAAAGTATGTTGACAGTGCTCACGGTGGCAGCGCCCAGGCTGACGGTGCCCATGATGGCAGTGACCATTTTTGCAATGCTCATGATGATAATCGCCATGGTGACATTGCACATGGTGGTGTACCCATGCTGGCCGTGCCAATGGTGACAGTACCCATGGTAATAGTGAATTTAGTCATAGTGCCCACTGTGAGAGTGCCTACCGAGATAGTGCCCATGGTGACAGAGCTCATGGTGACATTACCACTGGTGACATTGCCCATGGTGATAATGCCCCTGTTGATAGTGCACAGCATGACAGTTATCATGGTGGCAGTGCACATGGTGACATTGCCCATGGTGAGAGTGCTCATGGTGACAGTGTACATGGTAACAGTTCTCACGGTGATAGTGCCCATAGTAAGTGACCATGGTGACAGTACCCATGGTGACAGGGCTCATTGTGACAGTGTCCCAGGTGACACTTCCCATGGTGAGTGTGCTCATAGTGATAGTGCTCACTGTGATAGTGCCCATGATGAACAGTGCCCATGGGGCTAGTTCACATGTTGGCAGTGCAAAATGGTGATAGTACCCATGGTAACAGTGTCCATGGTGACAGTGTCCATGGTGACAGTATTCATTTTTGCAGTGCCCATGGTGACAGTGCTCACGTTTACATCGCTCATGGTGGCAGTGCCCATGCTGATAGTGCCCATTGTTACATTGCTTATAGCGACACTGCCCATGGGGATACTGCCTATGGTGATAGTGCTCACACTGACAGTGCCCACAGGGAGAGTGCCGATGGCGTCTGTGACCACGATGGTAGTGTCCACTGTTATAGTGCCAATGGCGACTGTAGAAATGGTGACATTATTCAGAGTGACATTGCCTTTGGTGACAGTACTCATGGTGAAATTGCCCATGGTGACAGTACTCACGGAAACAATGCTCATGGTGGTAGTACCCATGGTAGGAGTGCTCATGCTGGCATTGCTCATGGTGACAGTGCTCATGGTGACATTGCTCATGGTGGCAGTATCCATTGTGACAGTTCCCATGGTGACAGGGATAATTTTGACAGTGCTCACAGTGATAGTGCCCATGGTGACAGTGCCCTTGGTAACAGTCCTCAATGTGATAGTTCCCATGGTGGCAGTCCCCATAGCATTGGGTCATATGGTGGCAGTGCAAAATGGTGATAGTGTGCATGGTGACAGTGCTTATGCTGACATTGCCCAGAATGACAGCTCCCAAGGTGGCTATGCTCACAGTGATAGTGCTCACATTGATTGTGCCCATGGGGACTGTAGCCATGGTGAATGTGCCCATGGTGACAATTTCCATGGTGATATTTTCCATGGTGACTCTCCTCACTTTGATAGTGGCCATGGATAAATTGCCCTTGGTGACAATGCTCATGGTGACACTGCTCAAGGTGGAAGTACCCATGGTGACAGTGCTCATGCTGGCATAGCTTATGGAGACATTGCTCCTGGTGACATTGCTTATGGTGGTATAATCCATGGTGACATAACCCATGGTGAATGTGATAATGTGGACAGTGCTCAAGGCGGTAGCAACCATGGTGACAGTGCTATGGTGGCATTGCTCATGGTGACAATGCTCATGGTTACAGTGCTCATGGTTACAGTGCCCATGGTGACAGTACTCTTGGGAAAACTGGTCATGGTAGCAGTTCTCATGGTGACAGTTCTCATGGTCATAGTGCTCAAGGTGACAATGCCCATGGTGACATGACACATGGAGAGAGTCCACATGATGGTAGTGCCCGTGGCGAGGCTGCACATGGGAGGAGGGCACATGGTAGCAGGCAAATTTGTGACAGTGCCCATAGTGACTGTGCCCAGGGTGTCATTTACCATAGTGAGAGTGCCCATTGGGGTCGTGACTACGGTGAAAGTGCTCATGGTGACAGTGCCCTTAGCGACAGTGCTCATGGTGACAGTACCAGTGGGAACAGTGCCCATGGTGACACTGATCATGGAGAAAATGTCTCAAGGTGGTAGTTCCCATGGTAGGAGGGCTCATGCTGGCATTGCTCATGGTGCCAGTGCTCATGGTGGCAGTGAACATGGTGACAGAACTCACGGTGATACTGCTGATGGTGACAGTGCACATGGTGGCAGTGCCCATGGTAACAGTCCTCAACGGAATACTGCCCATGGTGACATTCACCATAGTGGTGGTTCACATGGTGGCAGTGCAAATTGGTGATAGTTCCCATGGTGACTGTGTACATGGTTATAGTGTCCATGGTGACAGTGTTTTTGGTGAGGGTGCTCATGGTGAGAGTGCACACATTGGCAGTGTCCATGGTGACATTACTCACATTGAGAGTGCCAATGGATGCAGTATCATTGTGATTGTGCCCATGGTGACAGTGCTCATGGTGACAGTGCCCAGGGTGACAGTTTCCATGGTGATAGTGCTCATAGTGATAGTGCTCAGTGTGATAGTGCCCATAGTGACAGTGCCGATGGCGATGTTGCTCATGGTGAGAGTGCGCACACTGGCAGAGCCCATGGTGACAGTGCCCATGCTGACAGTACCTATGGTAATAGTGAACTCAGTCATAGTGCCCACGGTGAGAGTGCCTATGGAGAGAGTGCCCATGGTGAAAGTGCTCAAGGTGACAGTGCCCATGGTCACATTGCCCCTGGTGATAATGCCACTGGTGATAGTGCACACGGTGACAGTGTTAATGGTGACATTACTCACGGTGACAGTGCCAATGGTAGCAATACACACGGTCATAGAGTCCATGGTGACTGTGACCATGGTGACAAGACTCATGGTTACATTTGTCAGAGTGACAGTGTTCATGGTGACATTGGCCAAGCTGGCATTTCTCGTGGTGAGAGTGCATATGGCGACACTGCATATGGTGGCAGTTACCATTCTGAGAGTGCACATTGTGGCCAAAACTATGTTGAGAGTGCTCATGGTGACAGTGCCCATGCTGACGGTGCCCATGCTGGCCGTAAGCATTTTTACAGTGCTCATGATGATAATCGCCATGTTGACATTGCACATGGTGGTGTGCCCTTAGTGACAGTGCCCATGGTGACAGTACCCATGGTAATAGTGAATTCAGTCATAGTGCCCACGGTGAGAGTGCCTATGGAGATAGTGCCCATGGTGACAGTGCTCACAGTGACAGTACCCATGGTGACATTGCCCATGGTGACAGTGCTCATGGTGGCAGTGTACATGGTGACAGTTCTCATGGTGATAGTGCTCATAGTAAGAGTAAGCATGGTGACAGTGCCCAGGGTGACAGTTCCCATGGTGACTGTTCTCATAGTGATAGTGTCACGGTGATAGTGCTCACTGTGGTAGTGCCCATGATGAATAGTGCCCATGGTGGTAGTTCACATGCTGGCAGTGCAAAATGGTGATAGTACCCATGATAACAGTGTCCATGGTGATAGTGTCCATGGTGACAGTATTCATTTTTGCAGTGCCCATGGTGACAGTGCATACATTTACATTGCCCATGGTGGCAGTGCTCATGGTGATAGTGCCCATTGTTGTATTGCATATAGTGACAGTGCCCATGGGGATAGTGCCTATGGTGAGAGTGCTCACGCTGACAGTGCTCACGGTGATAGTGCCCATGGTGAAAGTGCTTATGGTGATGGTGCTAATCATAGTAGTACTCTTGGTGAGAGTGCTCACAGTAGTAGTGCCCACGGTGACACTGCCCATTGTGACAGTGCCCACAGGGAGAGTACCCATGGTGACAGTAACCACGATGGCAGCGTCCACTGTTGCAGTGCCAATGGTGACTGTAGTAATGGTGACATTATTCAGAGTGACATTGCCCTTGGTGACAGTACCCATGGTGAAAATGCCTATGGTGACAGTACTCATGGAGACAATGCTCAAGGTGGTAGTACCCATGGTAGGAGTGCTCATGTTGGCATTGCTCATGGTGACAGTGCTGATCGTGACATTGCTCATGGTGGCAGTATCCATGGTGACATTACCCATGGTGACAGTGTTAATGTTGACAGTGCTCACGTTGATAGTGCCTATGGTGACAGTGCCCACGGTGGCAGAGCCCATGGTGACAGTTCTCATGGTGGCATTGCCGAAGGTGGCATTGCTCATGGTGACAGTGCACATGGTGACACTGCATATGTTGGCAGTTACCATTCTAACAGTGCACATTGTGGCAAAAACCATGTTGAAAATGCTCATGGTGACAGCGCCCAGGGTGACAGTGCTCATGATGGCGTGACCATTTTTACACTGCTCACGATGATAATCATAATCCCCATGTTGACACTGAACATGACAGGGTGCCCATTGGGACAGTTCCCATGGTAACAGTACCCATGGCCATAGTGAATTCAGTCATAGTACCCACAGTGAGAGTGCCTATGGAGAGAGTGCCCATTGTGACAGTGCTCATGGTGACAGTGCTGTGGTGACATTGCCCATGGTGATAATACCCCTGGTGATAGTTCACATGGTGAGAGTGTCCATGGTGATTGTGCCCATGGTCATAATGCTCACAGCGATAGTTCTCACTGTGACATTGCCCTTGGTGACTGTACCCATGGTGACAGTACTCATTGGGACAGTGCTCAGGTGGCAGTAGCCATGGTGACCGTGCTTATGGAGGCAGTCCTGCTGGGGACAGTGCTCATGGTGACACTGCTCACGGTGGCAGTGCTAACGGTGATATTGCCCAGGGGATAGTGCCCAAGTTGGTAGTGCCCATGGTGACATTTCCCATGGTGACAGTGCTCATGATGGCAGTGCACATATTGACAATACTCTCGGTTATACTGCTGATGGTGAGAGTGCACATGGTGGCAGTGCCCATGGTAACAGTCCTCAATGGGATAGTGCCCATGGTGACATTAACCATAGCGGTGGTTCACATGGTGGCAGTGCAAATTGGTGATAGTGCCCATGGTGACAGTGTACATGCTTATAGTGTCCATGGTGACAGCGTTTTTGGTGAGGGTGCTCATGGTGAGAGTTCGCACATTGGCAGTGCCCATGGTGACATTACTCATGGTAAGAGTGCCAATGGCTGCAGTACCCATGGTGATTGTGCCCATGGTGACAGTGCTCATGGTGACAGTTTCCACAGTGACAGTTCTCATAGTGATAGTTCTCATGGTGATAGTGCCTATAGTGACAGTGCCAATGGTGATGTTGCTCATGGTGAGAGTGCGCACGCAGGCAGTGCCCATTGTGACATTACTCATGGTGACAGTGCCAATGGTTGCAATACACACGGTCATAGAGTCCATGGTGACTGTGACCAGGGTGACAATGACCATTGTGAAAATACCCATGGTGACAGTTCCCAGGATGACAGTACCCATGGTGAGAGCGCTCATGCTGACAGTGCCCATGGTGACATTACTCAGAGTGGCAATGCTCATGGGGACAGTTCACATAGTTGCTCTGCCAATGGTGACAGTGCCCATGGTAACATTTCCCATAGTGACAGTTCCCATGTTGACGCGCCCATGGTGATAATGCGCATGTTGACATTGCATATGATGACAGTCCCAAGGGTGACAGTTCCCACGGTGACAGTGCTCACAGTTATATTGCTCACGGTGATATTGCTTATGGTGATAGTGCCTGTGGTGTCAGTGCCCTTGGTGACAGTGCTCATGGTGGCATATCTTATGGAGATATTGCTCCTGGTGACATTGCTCATGGTGGTATAATCCATGGTGACAGTACCCATGGTGAATATGATAATGTGGACAGTGCTCAAGGTGGTAGCACCCATGGTGACAGTGCTATGGTGACATTGCTCATGGTGACAGTGCTCATGTTTACAGGGCCCATGGTGACAAATCCCATGGTGACAGTACTCATGGGAAAACTGGTCATGGTAGCAGTTCTCATGGTGACAGTTCTCATGGTCATAGTGCCCAAGGTGACAATGCCCATGGTGAAATGACACATGGTGAGAGTCCACGCGATGGTAGTGCCCATGGCGAGGCTGCACATAGGAAGAGGGCACATGGTAGCAGGCAAATTTGTGACAGTGCCCATAGTGACTGTGCCCAGGGTGTCAGTTACCATAGTGTGAGTGCCCATTGGGGTAGTGACTATGGTGAAAGTGCTCATGGTGACAGTGCTCATGGTGACAGTGTCCTTAGTGACAGAGCTCACGGTGACAGTACCAGTGGGAACATTGCCCATGGTGACACTGATCATGGAGAAAATGTCTTGGTGGCAGTTCCCATGGTGATGGCGCCAATGGTGACATTGCTTATGCTGATAGTGCTTATGGTAGCAGTGCAAACGGTGACAGTGTTCATGGTGACCATGCCAACGGTGACATATACCATGGTGACAGTGTCCATTGTGGTAGTGACCCTCCTGAATGATCTCACTGGGACAGTGCCCATAGTGACAGTGCTCATGGTGTTGGTGTCCATTGGGTCAGTGCTCACAGTGAGAGTGCCTATGGTGACAGTGACCACGACGGCAGCGTCCATGATTGCACTGCCAACGGTGACTATAGAAATGGTGACATTGCTCAGGGGGACATTGCCCTTGTTTACAGTACCCATGGTGAAAATATCCATGGTGACAAAACTCATGGAGACAGTGCTCAAGGTGGTAGTATCCATGGTGACAGTGCTGATGGTGGAATTGCTCATGGTGACATTGCTCATGGTTGCAGTATCCATAGTGACAGTACCCATGGTGACAGTGCTAATGTTGATAATGCCCAGGATGATAATGCCCATGGTGGCAGTGCCCATGTTGACATTTCCCATGCTGACAGTGCTCATGGTGCAGTGCCCGTGGTGACAGTGCCCATGATGGCAGTGACCATTTTTACAGTTCTGACGATGATAATCCCCATGGTGACATTGCACATGGTGGCGAACACATGGTGAGAGTGCCCATGGTGACAATTTCCATGGTGATATTGCCCATGGTGACTGTGTTCACGTTGATAGTGCACATGGCGACAGTGCCCGTGGTGAAACTGCTCATGGTGACAGTGCTCATGGAAACAGTGCCCACCGTGACAGTAACCACAGTGACAATCCTCATGGTGAAAATTTTTATGGTTACAGTGCTACTGGTGACACTCCCTATAGTGCCAGTGCCCATGGTGCTACTGCTCATCGTGATAGTGCTCATGGTGACAGTGCTCATGGTGACAGTACTCATGGTGAAAGTGCCCACGGTGGCAGGACTCATGGTTACGTTTGTCATACAGACAGTGTTCATGGCGGCATTGCCAAAGATGGCATTGCTCGTGGTGACAGTGCACATGATGAAACTTCATATGTTGGCAGTTACCATTCTAACAGTGCACATTGTGGCAAAAAGCATGTTGAAAATGCTCATAGTGACAGCGCCCATGGTGACAGTGCTCATGATAGCGGTGACCATTTTTACACTGCTCATGATGATAATCATAATCCCCATATTGACATTGCACATGGTGGGGTGCCCATGTTGACAGTACCCATGGTATTAGTGAATTCAGTCATAGTACCCACAGTGAGAGTGCCTATGGAGAGAGTGCCCATGGTGACAGTGCTCATGGGGACAGTGTACATGGTGACAGTTCTAACGGTGATAGTGCCCATAGTAAGAGTGACCATGTTGACAGTACCCATGGTGACAGTGCTCATGGTGACAATGCCCAGGGTGACAGTTCCCATGGTGACTGTGCTCATAGTGATAGTGCTCATGGAGATAGTGCTCACTGTGATAGTGCCCATGATGAAGAGTGCCCATGGGGGTAGATCACATGCTGGCTGTGCAAAATGGTGATAGTACCCATGGTAACAGTGTCCATGGTGATAGTGTCCATGGTGACAGTATTCATTTTTGTAGTGCCCATGGTAACAGTGCTCACGTTTACATTACTCATGGTGGCAGTGCCCATGCTGATAGTGCCCATTGTTACATTGCTTATAGTGACATTGCCCATGGGAATACTGCCTATGGTGAGAGTGCTCACGCTGACAGTGCTCACAGTGATAGTGCCCATGGTGAAAGTGCTTATGGTGATGGTGCTCATCATAGTAGTGCTCTTGGTGTGAGTGCTCCCAGGGGTAGTGCCCATGGTGACAGTGCCCATTGAGACAATGCCCACGGGGTTAGTGCCCATGGTGGCAGTTACCACGATGGAAGTGTCCACTACTGCATTGCCAATGGTGACTGTGGAAATGGTGACATTATTCAGAGTGACATTGCCCTTGGTGACAGTACTCACGGAGACAATTCTAAAGTTCGTAGTACCCATGGTAGGACTGTTCATGCTGGCATTGGTCATGGTGACAGTGGTCATGGTGACATTGCTCATGGTGGAAGTATTCATGGTGACAGTACCCATGGTGAAAGTGATAATGTTGACAGTGCTCACGGTGATAGTGCCAATGGTGACAATGCCCATGGTGATATTGCCCATGGTGGCAGTGCCCATGGAGACATTTCCCATGGTGACAGATTTCATGGTGGCAATGTCCATGGTGAAAGTACTCATGGTGATACTGCTGATGGTTACAGTGCACATTGTGGCAGTCCCCATAGTGACAGTGCCATTGGTGACAGGACTCACTGTGATAGTTCCCATGGTGGCATTCCCCATAGCTGTGGTTCACATGGTGGCAGTGCAAAATGTTGATAGTGCCCATGGTGACAGTGCTCATGCTGATATTGCCCAGACTGACATTTCCCATGGTGGCAGTGCTCACAGTGATAGTGCTCACAGTGATAGTGCCCATGGGGACTGTACCCATGGTGAATGAGCCCATGGTGACAATTTCCATGGTGATATTTTCCATGGTGAGTGTCCTCACTTTGATAGTGGTCATGGATAAATTGCCCTTGGTGACCTTGCTCCTGGTGACATTGCTCATGGTGGTATAATCCATGGTGACAGTACACATGATGAATGTGATAATGTGGACAGTGCTCAAGGTGGTAGCAACCATGGTGACAGTGCTATGGTGGCATTGCTCATGGTGACAGTGCTCATGGTTACAGTGCTCATGGTTACAGTGCCCATGGTGACAAATCCCATGGTGACAGTACTCATGGGAAAACTGGTCATGGTAGCAGTTCTCATGGTGACAGTTCTCATGGTCATAGTGCCCAAGGTGACAATGCCCATGGTGACATGACACATGGTGAGTGTCCACATGATGGAAGTGCCCATGGTGAGGCTGCACATGGGAGGAGGGCACATGGTAGCAGGCAAATTTGTGACAGTGCCCATAGTGACTGTGCCCTGGGTGTCAGTTACCATAGTGAGAGTGCCCATTGGGGTAGTGACTATGGTGAAAGTGCTCCTGGTGAGAGTGCCCTTAGTGACAGTGCTCACGGAGACAATACCAGTGGGAACCATGTCAATGGTGACACTGATCACGGAGAAAATGTCTTTGGTGGCAGTTCCCATGTTGAAGGTGCCAATGGTGACATTGCTTACGTTGATCGTGCTTATGGTAGCAGTGCACATGGTGACAGTGTTCATGGTGACAGTGCCCATGGTCACCGTGTCAATTGTGACACTGATCACGGAGAAAATGTCTTTGGTGGCAGTTCCCATGTTGAAGGTGCCAATGGTGACATTGCTTATGTTGATCGTGCTTATGGTAGCAGTGCACATGGTGACAGTGTTCATGGTGACAGTGCCCATGGTCACCATGCCAATGGTGACATTGCTTATGTTGATCGTGCTTATGGTAGCAGTGCACATGGTGACAGTGTTCATGGTGACAGTGCCCATGGTCACCATGCCAATGGTGACATATTCCATGGTGACAGTGTCCATTGTGGTAGTGACCCTCGTGAAAGATCTCATGATGACAGAGCCCATAGTGACAGTGCTTATGGAGTTGTTGCCCATGGGGACTCTGCCCACAGTGAGAGTACCCATGGTGACAGTGACCAAGATGGCAGTGTCCACTGCTGCAGTGACAATGGTGACTATAGAAATGGTGACATTATTCAGAGTGACATTGCCCTTGGTGACAGTATCCATGGTGAAAATGCCCATGGTGACAGTACTCATGGAGACAGTGCTCAAGGTGGTAGTACCCATGGTAGGAGTGCTCATGCTGGCATGGCTCATGGTGACAGTGCTCATGGTAACATTGCTCATGGTGGCAGTATCCATGGTGACAGTAACGATGGTGACAGTGATAATGTTGACAGTGCTCACGGTGATAGTGCCCATGGTGACAGTGTCCATGGTGACAGCACCCATGGTAATAGTGAATTCACTCTGCCCATTGTGACAGTGCTTATACTGATAGTGCTTATGGTAGCAGTGCAAATGGGAGAGTGCTCATGTTGACAGTGCCCATGGTGACATATACCATGGTGACAGTGCCCATTGTGGTAGTGACCCTCGTGAAATTTCTTATGGTGACAGTGCCCATAGTTACAGTGCTCATGGTGTTGCTGCCCGTGGGGACAGTGCCCACAGTGAGAGTGCCCATGTTGACATTAAACGCAGTGACCGTGCCCACGATAACATTGCCCACTTTGACAGTGCCTATGGTGACAGTTCCCACTGTGACAGTTCCCATGGAGTCAGTGCACTTGTCGATAGTGGCCATGGTGCCATTTACCAGGGTGGATGTGCCCATGATGGCAGTGCCCATGGTAACTCTGCTCATAGTGATAGTGCTCATGATGATAGTGCTCACTGTGATAGTGCCCATGATGAACAGTGCCCATGGTGATAGTTCACAGGCTGGGAGTGCAAAATGGTGAGAGAGACCATGGTAAGTGTACATGGTCATAGTGTCTATGGTGACAGTGCTCATGGTGATAGTGCCCATGGTGAGAGTCTTTTTGGTGAGGGTGCTCATGGTGAGAGTGCGCACGTTGGCAGTGCCCATGGTGACATTACTCACGGTGACAGTGTCAATGGAAGCAATACCCATGGTGATAGTGCCCACGGTGACAGTGCTCATGCTGATATTGCCCAGGGTGACAGTTCCCATGGTGACATTACTCGCACTGATGGTGCTCAGGGTGATAACGCCCATAGTGACAGTGCTTAGGGTGATAGTGCTCATGGTGACAGTGCCCATGGTCACAAAACCCATCGTTGAAGTACTCATGGTGAAAGTGCCCATGGTGACAGGACTCATGGTTACATTTATCATAGTGACAGTGTTCATGGTGGCATTGCCCAAGGTGGCATTGCTCGTGGTGACAGTGCACATGGTGACACTGCATATAGTGGCCGTTACAATTTTAACTGCACATTGTGGCAAACACCATGTTTAGAGTGCTCATGATGACAGTTCCCACGGTGACAGTGCTCATGATGGCAGTGACCATTTTTACAGTTATCACGATGATAATCCCCATGGTGACTTTGCACATGGTGTCGTGCACATGGTGAGAGTGCCCATGGTGACACTGCCTATGGTGGGAGTTACCATTTCTGACAGTGCACATTGTGGCAAAACTATGTTAACTGTGCTCACAGTGAACAGCGCCCATGCTGACGGTGCCCATTATGGCAGTGACCATTTTGACAGTGCTCACGATGATAATCGCCATGGTGACATTGCACGTGGTGGCGTGCCCATGGTGGCATTGCCCATGGTGACAATAACCATGGTAAGAGTGAATTCAGTCATAGTGCCCTCTGTGAGACTACCTAAGGAGATAGTGCTCGTGGTGACAGTGCTAACGGGGACATTACCCCTGGTGACATTGCCCATGGTTATAATGCCCCTGTTGATAGTGCACAGGGTGATAGTTCTCATGGTGGCAGTGCACATGGTGATATTGCCCACGGTGAGAGTGCTCATAGTGACAGTGTACATAGTGACAGTTCTCACGGTGATAGTGCCCATAGTAAGAGTGACCATGGTGACAGTACCCATGGTGACAGTGCTCATGGTGACAGTGCCCAGGGTGACAGTTCCCATGGTAATAGTGAATTCCGTCATAGTACAAACTGTGACAGTACATATGGAGAGAGTGTCTGTGGTGACATTGCTCACAGTGACATTACCCCTGGTGACATTGCCCATGAAGATAATGCCCCTATTCATAGTGCACAGGGTGACAGTTCTCATGGTGGCAGTGCACATGGTGATATTGCCCATGGTGAGAGTGCTCATAGTGACAGTGTACATGGTGACAGTTTTAACGGTGATAGTGCCCATAGTAAAAGTGACCATGTTGACAGTACCCATGGTGACAGTGCTCATGGAGAGAGTGCCCAGTGGGACAGGTCCCATGGTGACTGTTCTCATAGTGATAGTGCTCACGGTGATACTGCCCATGATGAACAGTGCCCATGGGGGTAGTTAACATGCTGGCAGTGAAAAATGGTGATAGTACCCATGGTAAGAGTGTCCATGGTGATAGTGTCTATGGGTGACAGTATTCATTTTTGCAGTGCCCGTGGTGACAGTGCTCACATTTACATTGCTCATGGTGGCAGTGCCCATGCTGATAGTGCCCATTGATACATTGCTTTTAGTGAGAGTGCCCATGGGGATACTGCCTATGGTGAGAGTGCTCACGCTGACAGTACCCACAGGGAGAGTGCCCATGGCGACTTTGACCATGATGGCACTGTTGCAGTGCCAATGGTGACTGTAGAAATGGTGACATTATTCAGAGTGACATTGCCCTTGGTGACAGTACCCATGGTGACAGTGCTCATGGTGGCAGTGCCCAGGGTGACATTTCCCATGGTGACTGTGCTCATAGTGATAGTGCTCATGGTGATAGTGCTCACTATGATAGTGCCCATGATGAACAGTGCCCATGGAGGTAGTTCACATGCTGGCAGTGCAAAATGGTGATAGTACCCATGGTAACAGTGTCCATGTTGATAGTGCCCATGGTGGCAGTGCCCATGGTGACATTTCCCATGGTGCCAGTGCTCATGGTGGCAGTGCACATGGTGACAGAACTCACGGTGATCCTTCTGATGGTGACAGTGCACATGGTGGCAGTGCCCATGGTTACAGTGCCCTTGGTGACTGTCCTCACCAGGATAGTGCCCATGGTGACATTCCTCATAGCGGTGGTTCACTTGGTAGAAGTGCAAAATGGTGATAGTGCCCATGGTGACAGTGTACATGGTTATAGTGTCCATGGTGACCATGCTCATTGTTGCAGTGCCCATGGTGACAGTCCTAACTGGTACAATGCTCCTGATGGCAGTGCCCATGGTGATACTGCCCATGGTGACAGTGCTCATGGTGATCTTGCTCATGGTGATAGTGCCCATAGTGACAGTGCTTAGGGTGATAGTGCTCATGGTGACAGTGCCCATGGTTACAAATCCCATAGATGCAGTACCCATGGTGAAAGTGCCCACGGTGACAGGACTCATGGTTACATTTGTCATACTGACAGTGTTCATGGTGGCATTGCCCAAGGTGGCATTGCTCGTTCTGACAGTGCACATGGTGACACTGCATATGGTGGCAGTTACCATTCTAACAGTGCACAATGTGGAAAAAGCATGCTGAAAATGCTCAGGGTGACAGCGCTGATGGTGACAGCGCTCATGGTGGCAGTGTACATGGTGACATTTCTCACGGTGATAGTGTCCATAGTAAGAGTGACCATGGTGAGAGTACCCATGGTGAGAGTGCCCAGGGTGACATTTCCCATGGTGACTGTGCTCATAGTGATAGTGCTCATGGTGATAGTGCTCACTGTTATAGTGCCCATGATGAACAGTGCCCATGGGGGTAGCTCACATGCTGGCAGTGCAAAATGGTGATAGTACCCATGGTAACAGTGTCCATGGTGATAGTCTCCATGGTGACAGTATTCACTTCTGCAGTGCCCATGGTGACAGTGCTTACATTTACATTGCGCATGGTGGCATTGCCCATGGTGATAATGCCCATTGTTACATTGTGTATAGTGACAGTGCCCATGGGGATACTGCCTATGTTGAGAGTGCTCACGCTGACAGTGCTCACGGTGATAGTACCAATGGTGAAAATGCTTATGGTGATGGTGCTCATCATAGTAGTACTCTTGGTGAGAGTGCTCACAGTAGTAATACCCACGGTGACAGTGCCCATTGTGACAGTGCCCACAGGGAGAGAACCCATGGTGACAGTGACCATGATGGCAGCGTCCACTGTTGCAGTGCCAATGGTGACTGTAGAAATGGTGACATTATTCAGAGTGACATTGCCCTTGGTGACAGTACCCGTGGTGAAAATGCCTATGTTGACATTACTCACGGAGACAATGCTCAAGGTGGTAGTACCCATGGTAGGAGTACTCATGCCGGCATTGCTCATGGTAACAGTGCTCATGGTGACATTGCTCATGGTGGCAGTATCCATGGTGACAGTACCCATGGTGACAGTGATAATATTGACAGTGCTCAAGGTGATAGTGCCTATGGTGACAGTGCCCACGGTGGCAGTGCCCATGGTGACATTTCCCATGGTGACAGTGCTCATGGTGGCATTGCCGAAGGTGGCATTGCTCGTGGTGACAGTGCACATGGTGACACTGCATATGGTGGCAGTTACCATTCTAACAGTGCACATTGTGGCAAAACGCATATTGAAAATGCTCATGGTAACAGCGCCCATGGTGACAGTGCTCATGATGGCGGTGACCATTTTTACACTGCTCACGATGATAATCATAATCCCCATGTTGACATTGCACATGGCGGGGTGCCCATGGAGACAGTGCCCATGGTGACAGTACACATGATAATAGTGAATTCAGTCATAGTACCCACAGTGAGAGTGCCTATGGAGAGATTGCCCATGGTGACAGTGCTGAAGGTGACAGTGCCGTGGTGACATTGCCCATGGTGATAATACCCCTGGTGATAGTGCACACGGTGCCAGTGCCCATGGTGATATTGCCCACGGTCATAATGCTCACAGCGATAGTTCTCACTGTGACATTGCCCTTGGTGACAGTACCCATGGTGACCATGCCCATGGTGACAGTACTCATTGGGACAGTGCTCAGGTGGCAGTAGCCATGGTGACAGTGCTTATGGTGGCAGTCCTCCTGGTGACAATGCTCATGGTGACACTGCTCACGGTGATAGTGCCCATGGTGACAGTGCCAAGGTGGCAGTGCACATGGTGACATTTCCCATGGTGACAGTGCTCATGGAGGCAGTGCACATGATGACAATTGTCACAGTGATACTGTTCATGGTGACAGTGCGCATGGTGACAGTGCCCATGGTAACAGACCTCAATGGGATAATGCCCATGGTGACATTCACCATAGCGGTGGTTCACATGGTGGCAGTGCAAATTTCTGATAGTGCCCATGGTGACAGTGTACATGGTTATACTGTCCATGGTGACATTGTTTTTGGTAGGGTGCTCATGGTGAGAGTGCGCACGTTGGCAGTGCCCATGGTGATATAACTCATGCTGAGAGTGCCAATGGATGCAATACCCTTGGTGATTGTGCCCATGGTGACAGTGTTCATGGTGACAGTGCCCAGGGTGACAGTTTCCACGGTGACAGTGCTCATAGTGATAGTGCTCACGGTGATAGTGCCCGTAGTGACAGTGCCGATGGTGATGTTTCTCATGGTGAGAGTGCGCACACTGGCAGTGCCCATACTGACAGTGCCCATGGTGACATTACTCATGGTGACAGTGCCAATGGTTGCAATACACACGGTCATAGAGTCCATGGTGACTTTGACCATGGTGACAATGGCCATTGTGAAAATACCCATGGTGACAGTGCCCAGGATGACAGTTCCCATGGCAAGAGCGCTCATGCTGACAGTGTCCGTGGTGACATTACTAGGGTAGCAATTCTCATGGGGACAGTTCGCATGGTCGCTGTGCCAATGGTGACAGTGCCCGTGGTGACAGTTCACATAGTGACAGTTTCCATGTTCACGTGCACATGGTGATAGTGCGCATGTAGACAGTGCATATGGTGACAGTCCCAAGGGTGACAATTCCCATGGTGACAGTGCTCACAGTGATAGTGCTCACGGTGATAGTGCTTATGGTGATTGTGCCAGTGGTGTCAGTGCCCTTGGTGACAGTTCTCATGGTGACAGTGCTCAAGGCGACAGTGCCCATGGTGACAGTGACTACGGTGACAAAGCTCATGGTGAAAATGTCTATGGTTACAATGCTAGTGATGACAGTCTCTATCGTGCCAGTGCCATTGTGCCAGTGCTCATGGTAATAGTACTCATGGTAACAGTGCCCATGGTGAAAAAACCCATGGTGAAGGTACTCATGGTGAAAGTGCCTATGGTGACAAGTATCATGGTTACATGTGTCAGAGTGACAGTGTTCATGGTGGCATTGCCCAAGGTGGCATTGCTCGTTCTGACAGTGCACATGGTGACACTGCATATGGTGGCAGTTACCATTCTGACAGTACACATTGTGGCAAAAACTATGTTGACAGTGCTCATGGTGACAGCGCCCATGCTGACGGTGCCCATGATGGCAGTGACCATTTTTTACAGTTCTCACGATGATAATCGCCATGTTAACTTTGCACATCATGGCGTGCCCTTGATGACAGTGCCCATAGTGACAGTACCCATGGTAATAATGAATTCAGTCATAGTGCCCACCGTGAGAGTGCCTATGGAGATAGTGCCCATGGTAACAGTGCTCACAATGACAGTGCCCATGGTGACATTTCCCATGGTGATAATACCCATGTTAACAGTGCATAGGGTGACACTCCTCATGGTGGCAGTGCACATGGTGGCATTGTCCATGGTGACAGTGCTCATGGTGGCAGTGTACATGGTGACAGTTCTCACGATGATAGTTCCCATAGTAAGAGTGACCATGGTGAGAGTACCCATGGTGACAGTGCCCAGGGTGACATTTCCCATGGTGACTGTGCTCTTAGTGATAGTGCTCATGGTGGTAGTGCTCACTGTTATAGTGCCCATGATGAACAGTGCCCATGGGGGTAGTTAACATGCTAGCAGTGCAAAAGGGGGATAGTACCCATGGTAACAGTGTCCATGGTGATAGTGTCCATGGTGACAGTGTTCATTTCTGCAGTGCCCATGGTGACAGTGCTTACATATACATTGCTCATTGTGGCATTGCCCATGGTGAAATTGCCCATTGTTACATTGTGTATAGTGACAGTGCCCATGGGGATACTGCCTATGTTAAGAGTGCTCATGCTGACAGTGCTCTCGGTGATAGTACCAATGGTGAAAATGCTTATGGTGATGGTGCTCATCATAGTAGTACTCTTCTTGAGAGTGCTCACAGTAGTAGTGCCCATGGTGACAGTGCCCATTGTGACAGTGCCCACAGGGAGAGTACACATGGTGACAGTGACCACAATGGCAGCATTCACTGTTGCAGTGCCAATGATGACTGTAGAAATGGTGACATTATTCAGAGTGACATTGCCCTTGGTGACAGTACCCATGGTGAAAATGCCTATGGTTACAGTACTCATGGAGACAATGCTCAAAGTGGTAGTACCCATGGTAGGAGTGCTCATGCTGGCATTGCTCATGGTGACAGTGCTCATGGTGACATTGCTCATGGTGGCAGTATCCATGGTGACATTACCCATGGTGACAGTGATAATGTTGATAGTGCTCACGGTGATAGTGCCTATGGTGACAGTGACCACGATGGCAGTGCCCATGGTGACATTTCCCGTGGTGACACTGCTCATGGTGGCATTGCCGAAGGTGGCATTGCTCGTGGTGACAGTGCACATGGTGGCACTGCATATGTTGGCAGTTACCATTCTAACAGTGCACATTGTGGCAAAAAGCATGTTGAAAATGCTCATGGTGACAGCGCTCATGATTGCGGTGACCATTTTTACACTGCTCACGATGATAATCATAATCCCCATGTTGACATTGCACATGGTGGGATGTCCATTGGGACAGTTCCCATGGTGACAGTACCGATGGTAGCAGTGAATTCAGTCATAGTACCCACAGTGAGAGTGCCTATGGAGAGATTGCCCATTGTGACAGTGCTCATGGTGACAGTGCCGTGGTGACATTGCCCATGGTGATAATGCCCCTGGTCATATTTCACATGGTGAGAGTGCCCATGGTGATAGTGCCCATGGTCATAATGCTCACAGCGATAGTTCTCACTGTGACATTGCCCTTGGTAACAGTACCCATTGTGACAATGCCCATGGTGACAGTTCTCATTGGGGCAGTGCACAGGTGACATTAGCCATGGTGACAGTGCTTATGGTGGCAGTCCTCCTGGTGACAGTGCTCATGGTGACACTGCTCACGGTGGCAGTGCTCACGGTGATATTGCCCAGAGGACAGTGCCCAAGTTGGTAGTGCCCATGGTGACATTTCCCATGGTGACAGTGCTCATGATGGCAGTGCACATATTGAGAATACTCACGGTGGTAATGCTGATGGTGACAGTGCACATGGTGGCAGTGCCCACTGTAACAGTCCTCAACGGGATAGTGCCCATGGTGACATTCACCATAATGGTGGTTCACATGGTGGCAGGGCAAATTGGTGATAGTGCCCATGGTGACAGTGTACATGGTTATAGTGTCCATGGTGACAGCGTTTTTGGTGAGGGTGCTCATGGTGAGAGTGCGCACGTTGGCAGTGCCCATGGTGACATTACTCACGGTGAGAGTGCAAATGCATGCAATACTCATGGTGATTGTGCCCATGGTGACAGTGCTCATGGTGACAGTGCACAGGGTGTCAGTTTTAACCGTGACAGTTCTCATATTGATAGTTCTCATGGTGATAGTGCCCATAGTGACAGTGCCGATGGTGATGTTGCTCAGGGTGAGAGTGCGCACGCTGGCAGTGCCCATTGTGACATTACTCATGGTGACAGTGCCAATGGTTGCAATACACACGGTCATAGAGTCCATGGTGACTGTGACCAAGGTGAAAATGACCATTGTGAAAATACCCATGGTGACAGTTCCCATGGTGAGAGCACTCATGCTGACATTGCCCGTGGTGACATTACTCAGAGTGGCAATGCTCATGGGGACAGTTCGTATGGTTGCTCTGCCAATGGTGACAGTGCCCATGGTGACAGTTCCGATAGTGACATTTCCCATGTTGACGCACCCATGGTGATAGTGCGCATGTAGACAGTGCATATGGTGACAGTCCCCAGGGTGACAGTTCCCATGGTTTAAGTGCTCACAGTGATAGTGGTCATGGTGATAGTGCTTATGGTGATAGTGCCCGTGGTGTCAGTGCCCTTGGTGACAGTGCTCATGGTGGCATATCTTATGGAGACATTGCTCCTGGTGACATTGCACATGGTGGTATAATCCATGGTGACAGTACCCATGGTGAATGTGATAATGTGGAGAGTGCTCAAGGTGGTAGCACCCATGGTGACAGTGCTATGGTGACATTGCTCATGGTGACAGTGCTCATGGTTACAGTGCTCATGGTTACAGTGCCCATGGTGACAAATCCCATGGTGACAGTACTCATGGGAAAACTGGTCATGGTAGCAGTTCTCATGGTGACAGTTCTCATGGTCATAGTGCCCAAGGTGACAATTCCCATGGTGACATGACATATGGTGAGAGTCCACATGATGGTAGTCCCCATGGCCAGGCTGCACATGGGAGGAGGGCACATGGTAGCAGGCAAATTTTTGACAGTGCCCATAGTGACTGTGCCCAGGGTGTCAGTTACTATAGTGAGAGTGCCCATTGGGGTAGTGCCTATGGTGAAAATGCTCATGTTGACAGTGATCATGGTGACAATGCCCTTAGTGACAGTGCTCACGGTGACAGTACCAGTGGGAACATTGCCCATGGTGACACTGATCATGGAGAAAATGTCTTGTTGGCAGTTCCCATGGTGACGGCGCCAATGGTGACATTGCTTATGCTGATAGTGCTTATGGTAGCAGTGCAAACAGTGACAGTGTTCGTGGTGACCATGTCAGTGGTGACATATACCATGGTGACAGTGTCCATTGTGGTAGTGACCCTCCTGAATGATCTCACGGTGACAGTGCCCATAGTGACAGTGTTCATGGTTTTGGTGTCCATGGGCACAGTGCTCACAGTGAGAGTGCCTATGGTGACAGTGACCACGACGGCAGTGTCCATGATTGCAGTGCCAACGGTGACTATAGAAATGGTGACATTATTCAGAGTGACATTGCCCTTGTTGACAGTACCCATGGTGAAAATATCCATGGTGCCAGAACTCATGGAGACAGTGCTCAAGGTGGTAGTATCCATTGTGACAGTGCTCATGGTTGCAGTATCCATAGTGACAGTACCCATGGTGACAGTGCTAATGTTGACAGTGCTCATGTTGATAATGCCCAGGATGATAGTACCCATGGTGGTAGTGCCCATGTTGACATTTCCTATGGTGACAGTGCTCATGGTGCAGTGCCCGTGGTGACAGTGCCCATGATGGCAGTGACCATTTTTACAGTTCTGACGATGATAATCCCCATGGTGACATTGCACATGGTGACGAACACATGGTGAGAGTGCCCATGGTGACAATTTCCATGGTGATATTGCCCATGGTGACTGTGTTCACGTTGACAGTGCACATGGCGACAGTGCCCATGGTGAAACTGCTCATGGTGATAGTGCCCATGGAAACAGTGCCCATGATGACAGTAACCACAGTGACAATCCTCATGGTGAAAATGTTTATGTTTACAGTGCTACTGGTGACACTCCTTATAGTGCCAGTGCCCATGGTGCTAGTGCTCATCGTGCTCGTGCTCATGGTGACAGTGCCCATGGTGACAAAACCCATGGTGGCAGTACTCATGGTGAAAGTGCCCACGGTGGCAGGACTCATGGTTACGTTTGTCATACTGATAGTGTTCATGGTGGCATTGCCGAAGATGGCATTGCTTGTGGTGACGGTGCACATGATGAAACTGCACATGTTGGCAGTTACCATTCTAACAGTGCACATTGTGGCAAAAAGCATGTTGAAAATGCTCATGGTGACAGTGCTCATGGTGACAGTGCTCATGATGGCGGTGACCATTTTTACACTGCTCATGATGATAATCATAATCCCCATATTAACATTGCACATGGTGGGGTGCCCATGGGGACAGTGCCCATGGTGACAGTACCCATGGTAATAGTGAATTCAGACATAGTACCCAGAGTGAGAGTGCCTATGGAGAGAGTGCCCATGGTGACAGTGCTCATGGGGACAGTGCCGTGGTGACATTGCCCATGGTGGTAATGTCCCTGCTGATAGTGCACAGGGTGGCAGTTCTCATGGTGGCAGTGCACATGGTGATATTGCCCATGGTGAGAGTGCTCATGGTGACGGTGTACATGGTGACAGTTCTAACGGTGATAGTGCCCATAGTAAGAGTGACCATGTTGACAGTACCCATGGTGACAGTGCTCATGGTGACAATGCCCAAGGTGACAGTTCCCATGGTGACTGTGCTCATAGTGATAGTGCTCACGGAGATAGTGCTCACTGTGATAGTGCCCATGATGACCAGTGCCCATGGGGGTAGATCACATGCTGGCTGTGCAAAGTGGTGATAGTACCCATGGTAACAGTGTCCATGGTGATAATGTCCATGGTGACCGTATTCATTTTGGTAGTGCCCATGGTGACAGTGCTCACGTTTACATTACTCATGGTGGCAGTGCCCATGCTGATAGTGCCCATTGTTACACTGCTTATAGTGACATTGCCCATGGGAGTACCAACTATTGTGAGAGTGCTCACGCTGACAGTGCTCACAGTGATAGTGCCCATGGTGAAAGTGCTTATGGTGATGGTGCTCATCATAGTAGTGCTCTTGGTGAGAGTGCTCCCAGTGGTAGTGCCCACGGTGACAGTGCCCATTGTGACAGTGCCCACGGGGTGAGTGCCTATGGTGACAGTGACCACGATGGAAGTGTCACTATTGCATTGCCAATGGTGACTGTGGAAATGGTGACATTATTCAGAGTGACACTGCCCTTGGTGACAGTACTCACAGAGACAATTCTCAGGGTGGTAGTACCCATGGTAAGACTGTTCATGCTGGCATTGGTCATGGTGACAGTGGTCATGGTGACATTGCTCATGGTGACAGTATCCATGGTGAAAGTGATAATGTTGACAGTGCTCACGGTGATAGTGCTCATGGTGACAGTGCCCCTGGTGACATTGCCCATGGTGGCAGTGCCCATGGAGACATTTCCCATGGTGACAGATTTCATGGTGGCAATGCCCATGGTGAAAGTACTCATGGTGATACTGCTGATGGTTACAGTGCACATGGTGGCAGTGCCCTTGGTGACAGTCCTCACTGTGATAGTTCTCATGGTCTCATTCCCCATAGCAGTGGTTCACATGGTGGCCGTGCAAAATGGTGATAGTGCCCATGGTGACAGTGCTCATGCTGACATTGCCCAGAGTGACAGCTCCCATGTTGGCTGTGCTCACAGTGATAGTGCTCACGGTGATAGTGCCCATGGGGACTGTACCCATGGTGAATGTGCCCATGGTGACAATTTCCATGGTGATATTGTCCATGGTGAGTGTCCTCACTTTGATAGTGGCCATGGCAAAATTGCCCTTGGTGACATTGCTCCTGGTGACATTGCTCATGGTGGTGTAATCCATGGTGACAGTACCCATGGTGAATGTGATAATATGGACAGTGCTCAAGGTGGTAGCACCCTTGGGGACAGTGCTATGGTGGCATTGCTCATGGTGACAATGCTCAAGGTTACAGTGCTCATGGTGACAAATCCCATGGTGACAGTACTCATGGAAAAACTGGTCGTGGTAGCAGTTCTCATGGTGACAGTTCTCATGGTCATAGTGCCCAAGGTGACAATGCCCATGGTGACATGACACATGGTGAGAGTCCACACGATGGTAGTGCCTGTGGCGAGGCTGCACATGGGAGGAGGGCACATGGTAGCATGCAAATTTTTGACAGTGCCCATAGTGACTTTGCCCAGGGTGTCAGTTACCATAGTGAGAGTGCCCATTGGGGTAGTGACTATGGTGAAAGTGTTCATGGTGAGAGTGCCCTTAGTGACAGTGCTCACAGAGACAATACCAGTGGGAACAGTGCCCATGGTGACACTGATCACGGAGAAAATGTCTTTGGTGGCAGTTCCCATGTTGAAGGTGCCGATGGTGACATTGCTTATGCTGCTCGTGCTTATGGTAGCAGTGCACATGGTGACAGTGTTCATGGTGACAGTGCCCATGGTGACCATGCCAATGGTGATATATACCATGGTGACAGGGTCCATTGTGGTAGTGAACCTCGTGAAAGATCTCATGGTGACAGTGCCCATAGTGACACTGCTCATGGAGTTGTTGCCCATGGGGACTGTGCCCACAGTGAGAGTGCCCATGGTGACAGTGACCAAGATGGCAGTGCCCATGGCTGCAGTGACAATGGTGACTATAGAAATGGTGACATTATTCAGAGGGACATTGCCCTTGGTGACAGTACCCGTGGTGAAAATGCCCATGCTGACAGTACTCATGGAGACAGTGCTCAAGGTGGTAGTACCCATGGTAGGAGTGCTCATGCTGGCATGGCTCATGGTGACAGTGCTCATGGTAACATTGCTCATGGTGGCAGTATCCATGGTGACAGTAACGATGGTGACAGTGATAATGTTGACAGTGCTCACGGTGATAGTGCCCATGGTGACAGTGTCCATGGTGACAGTACCCATGGTAACAGTGAATTCACTGTGCCCATTGTGACAGTGCTTATGCTGATAGTGCTTATGGTAGCAGTGCAAATGGGAGAGTGCTCATGGTGACAGTGCCCATGGTGACCATGCCCATGGTGACATATATCATAGTGACAGTGCCCATTGTGGTAGTGACCCTCGTGAAATTTCTTATGGTGACAGGGCCCATAGTTACAGTGCTCATGGTTTTGCTGCCCGTGGGGGCAGTGGCCACAGTGAGAGTGCCCATGTTGACATTAAACACAGTGGCCGTGCCCACGATAACAGTGCCCACTATGACAGTGCCCATGGTGACAGTTCCCACTGTGACAGTTCCCATGGAGTCAGTGCACTTGTGGATAGTGGCCATGGTGCCAGTTACCAGGGTGGATGTGCCCATGATGGCAGTGCCCATGGTAACTCTGCTCATAGTGATAGTGTTCCTGATGATAGTGCTCACTGTTATAGTGCCCATGATGAAGAGTGCCCATGGTGTTAGTTCACAGACTGGGAGTGCAAAATGGTGAGAGAGACCATGGTAAGTGTCCATGGTCATAGTGTCTATGGTGACAGTGCTCATGGTGATAGTGCCCATGGTGAGAGTCTTTTTGGTGAGGGTGCTCATGGTGAGAGTGCGCACGTTGGCAGTACCCATGGTGACATTACTCACGGTGACAGTGCCAATGGAAGCAATACCCACGGTGATAGTGCCCATGGTGACAATGCTCATGCTGATAGTGCCCAGGGTGACAGTACTCGCAGTGATAGTGCTCATGGTGATAACGCCCATAGTGACAGTGCTTAGGGTGATACTGCTCATGGTGACAGTGCCCATGGTCACAAAACCCATCATTGAAGTACTCATGGTGAAAGTGCCCATGGTGACAGGACTCATGGTTACATTTGTCATAGTGACAGTGTTCATGGTGGCATTGCCCAAGGTGACATTGCTCGTGGTGACAGTGCACATGGTGACACTGCATATAGTGGCAGTTACAATTTTAACTGCACATTGTGGCAAACACCATGTTAACAGTGCTCATGATGACAGTGCCCACGGTGAGAGTGCTCATGATGGCAGTGACCATTTTTACAGTTCTCACAATGATAATCCCCATGGTGACTTTGCACATGGTGTCATACACATGGTGAGAGTGCACATGGTGACATTTTCCATGGTGAGATTGCCGATGTTGACTGTGCTCACGATGATAGTGCCCATGGGGACAGTGCCCTTGGTGAGAGTGCTCATGGTGAGAGTATCCACGGTGACAATGCTCATGGTGAAAATGTTTATGGTTACCGCGCTAGTGGTGACACTCCTTATGGTGCCAGTGACCATGGTGCCAGTGCTCATGATGATAGTGCTCACAGTGACAGTGCCCATGGTGACAAAACCCATGGTGACAGTACTCATGCTGAAAGTGCCCACGGTGGCAGGACTCATGGTTACGTTTGTAATAGTGACAGTGTTTATGGTGGCATTGCCAAAGTTGGCATTGCTTGTCGTGACAGTACACATGGTGACACTGCATATGGTGGCAATTACCATTCTAACGGTGCACATTGTGGCAAAAAGCATGTTGAAAATGCTCATGGTGACAGCGCCCATGGTGACAGTGCTCATGATGGCGATGACCATTTTTACACTGCTAACGATGATAATCATAATCCCCATGTTGACATTGCACATGGCGGGGTGCCGATGGGGACAGTACCCATGCTGACAGTACCCATGGTAATAGTGAATTCAGTCATAGTACCCACAGTGAGAGTGCCTATGGAGCGAGTGCCCATGGTGACATTGCCCATGGTGATAATGACCCTGGTGACAGTGTACATGGTGGCATTGCCCAAGGTGACATTGCCCTTGGTGACAGTACCCATGGTGACAATGCCCATGGTGTCAGTACTCATTGGGACAGTGCTAGGTGGCAGTAGCCACGGTGAAAGTGCTTATGGTGGCAGTCCTCCTGGTGACAGTGCTCATGGTGACACTGCTCACGGTGGCTGTGCTCACGGTGATAGTTCCCATGGTGACAGTGCCCAAGGCGGCAGTGCCCATGGTGACATTTCCCATGGTGACAGTGCTCATTGTGGCAGTGCACATGGTGAGAGTACTCACGGTGATACTGCTGATGGTCACAGCTCACATGGTGGCAGTGTGCATGGTGACAGTGCCTTTGGTGACACTCCTCACTGTTATAGTGCCCATGGTGACATTCACCATAGCGGCGGTTCACATGGTGGAAGTGCAAAATGGTAATAGTGCCCATGGTGACAGTGTACATGGTTATAGTGTCCATGGTGACAGTGTTTATGGTGAGGGAGCTCATGGTGAGAGTGCGCACTTTGGCAGTGCCCACGGTGACATTACTCATGGGGCCAGTGCCAATGGATGCAATACCCACGGTGATTATGCCCATGGTGACAGTGCCCAGGGTGACATTTTCCATGGTGACAGTGCTCATAGTGATAGTGCTCACGGTGATAGTGCCCATAGTGAAAATGCCTATTGTGATGTTGCACATGGTGAGACTGCGCACGCTGGCAGTGCCCATGCTGACCGTGCCCATGCTGACAGTGCCCATGATGACATTACCCATGGTGACAGTGCCAATGGATGCAATACCCACGGTGATTGTGCCCATGGTGAAAGTGCTCATGGTGACAGTGCCCAGGGTGACAGTTTCCACGGTGACAGTTCTCATAGTGATAGTGATCACGGTGATAGTGCCCATAGTGACATTGCCTATGGTGATCTTTCTCATGGTGAGAGTGCGCACGCTGGCAGTGTCCATGGTGACAGTGCCCACAGTGACAATGCCCATGGTGACATTACTCACGGTTACAGTGCCAATGGTTGCAATGCACACGGTCATAGAGTCCATGGTGACTGTGCCCATGGTGATACTGGTCACAGAGAAATTGTCCTTGCTGGTGATTCCCATGTTAACTGTGCCCTTGGTGACAGTGCTTATGCTGATAGTGCTTATGATAGCAGTGCAGATGGTGAGAGTGCTCATGGAGACAGTGCCCATGGTGACCATGCCCATGGTGACATATACCATGGTGACAGTGCCCACTGTGGTAGTGACCCTCATGAAATTTCTTATGGTGACAGTGCTCATAGTGACTGTGCTCATGGTGTTGGTGCCTGTGGGGACAGTGCCCACAGAGAGAGTGCCCTTGTGAATATTACACACAGTGGCCGTGCCCACGATAACAGTGCCCACTCTGACAGTGCCCATGGTGAAACTTCCCACAGTGACAGTGCCCATGGAGTCAGTGTACTTGTTGATAGTGCCCATGGTGGCAGTTACCATGGTGGATGTGCCCATGATCGCAGTGCCCATGGTGACTATGCTCATAGTGATATTGCTCATGGTGATAGTGCTCACTGTGATAGTGTCCATGATGAAAGTTCTTATGGTGATGGTCCTCAACATAGTAGTGCTCTTGGTTAGATTGCTCACAGTGGTAGTGCCCATGATGACAGCGTGCATTGTGACAGTCCCCACGGGGAGAGTGACCGCGATGGCAGTGTCCATGGTTGCAGTGCCAATGGGAACTGTAAAAACGGTGACATTATTCAGAGTGACATTTCCCTTGGTGACAGTACCCATGGTGAAAATGCCCATGGTGACAGTACTCATGGAGACAGTGCTCAAGGTGGTAGTACCCATGGTAGGATTGCTCATGCTGGCATGGCTCATGGTGACATTGCTCATGGTGGCAGTATCCATCGTGACAGTACCCATGGTGACAGTGATAATGTTGACAGTGCTCACAGTGATAGTGCCCATGGTGACAGTGCTCATGGTGACAGTACCCATAGTAATAGTGAATTCAGTCATAGTGCCCACAGTAAGACTGCCTATGGACAGAGTGCCCAAGTTGACAGTGCTCACGGTGACAGTGCCCCTGTTGACATTGCCCATGATGATAATGCCCCTGGTGATAGTGCACACGGTGACAGTGCCCATGGTGATAGTGCCAATGGTGACAGTGCTCATGTTGTTGCTGCCCGTGGGGACAGTGCCCACAGTGAGAGTGCCCATGTCAACATTACACACAGTTGCCATGCCCAAGATAACAGTGCCCATAGTGACAGTTCCCACAGTGACAGTGCCCATGGAGTCAGTGCACTTGTTGATAGTGCCCATGGTGGCAGTTACCATGGTGGATGTGCCCATGATGGCAGTGCCCATGGTGACTCTGCTCATAGTGATAGTGCTCACTGTGATAGTGCCCATGATGAACACTGCCCATGGTGTTCATTCACATGCGGGCAGTGCAAAATGGTGATAGTGCCCATGGTAAGTGTCCATGGTGATAGTGTCTATGGTGAGAGTGTTCATTTTTGCAGTGCCCATGGTGACAGTGCTCACGTTAACATTGCTCATGGTGGCAGTGCCCATGGTGATAGTGTCCATTGTTACATTGCTTATAGTGGCAGTGCCTATGGGGATACTGTCTATGGTGACAGTGCTCACGCTGACAGTGCTCACGGTGATAGTGCCCATGGTGAAAGTGCTTATGATGATGGTGCTCATCATAGTAGTGCTCTTGGTGAGAGTGCTCACGGTGGTAGTGCCCACAGTGACAATGCCCATTGTAAAAGTGCTCAAGGGCAGAGTGCCCATGGTGACAGTGACCACGATGGCAGTTTCCATCGTTGCAGTGCCAATGGTGACTGTAGAAATGGTGACATTATTCAGAGTGACATTGCCCTTGGTGATAGTACCCATGCTGAAATTGCCCATGGAGACAGTGCTCAAGGTGGTAGTACCCATGGTAGGAGTGTTCATGCTGGCATTGCTCAGGGTTACAGTGCTAATGGTGACATTGCTCATGGTGGCAGTATCCATAGTGACAGTACCCATGGTGACAGTGATAATGTTGAGAATGCTCATGGTGATAGTGCCCATGGTAACAGTGCCCATTGTGGCAGTGCCCATGGTGACATTTCCCATGGTGACAGTGCTCATGTTGGCAGTGCACATGGTGACAGTACTCACGGTGATACTGCTGATGGTGACAGTGCACATGGTGGCAGTGCACTTGGTGACAGTCCTCACTGTGATAGTGCCCATGGTGACATTCCCCATAGCGGTGGTTCACATGGTGGCAGTGCAAAATGGTGATAGTGCCCATGGTGACAGTTTACATGGTTATAGTGTCCATGGTGACAGTGCTCCTTGTTGCAGTGCACATGGTGATAGTGCTCATGGTGATAGTGCCCATGGTGACATTGCTTTTGGTGAGGGTGCTGACGGTGAGAGTGCGCACGTTGGAAGTGCCCATGGGGACAGTGCCTAGAGGGACAGTGCCCACGGTGACTTTACTCATGGTTACAGTGCCAATGATTGCAATTCACACGGTCAGAGCATCCATGGTGACTGTGACCATGGTGACAATGACCATTGTGAAAATACTCATGGTGACAGTGCCCAGGATGACAGTTCCCATGGTGAGAGCACTAATGCTGACAGTGCCTGTGGTGACATTACTCAGGGAGGCAATGCTCATGGGGACAGTCCGCATGGTTGCTGTGCCAATGGTGACAGTGCCCATGGTGACATTTCCCATAGTGACAGTTCCCATGTTGACGTGCCCATGGTGATAGTGCGCATGTTGACAGTGCATATGGTGACTGTCCCCAGGGTGACAATTCCCATAGTGTACCCATGGTGAAAATGCCCCTGGTGACAGTACTCATGGAGACAGTGCGCAAGGTGGTAGTACACATGGTAGGAGTGCTCATGCTGGCATTGCTCATGGTGACAGTGCTCATGGTGACATTGCTCATGGTGGCAGTATCCATGGTGACAGTACCCATGGTGACAGTGTTAATGTTGACAGTGATCACAGTGATATTGCCCATGGTGACAGTGCCCAAGGTGGCAGTCTCCATGGTGACATTTCCCATGGTGACAGTGCTCATGATGGCAGTACCCATGGTGACAGTCCTCACCGGGATAGTGTCCATAGTGATATTCCCCATAGTGGTGATACACATGGTGGCAGTGCAAAATGGTGATAGTGCCCATGGTGACAGTGTACATGGTTATAGTGTCCATGGTGACCGTGCTCATTGTTGCAGTGCCCATGGTGACAGTGCTAACTGGTACATTGCTCATGGTGGCAGTGCCCATGGTGATACTGCCCATGGTGAGAGTGCTCATATTGATAGTGCCTATGGTGATAGTGCTTTTGGTGAGGTTGCTCATGGTGAGATTGCACACGCTGGCAGTGCCCACGGAGACAGTGCCAATGGTGACAGTGCCCAGAGTGACAGTGCCCATGGTGACATTATTCACGGTGACAGTACCAATGGTTGCAGTACCCATGGTGATAGTGCCCATGGTGACAATTCTCATGGTGACAGTGCCCAGGGTGACAGTTCCCATGGTGACAGTGCTCATAGTGATAATACTCACGGTGATAGTGCTCAGTGATAGTTCCCGTGGTGACGTTACACATGGTGACAATGTTCATGGTGACAGTGACCATGGTGACAGTGTACATGGTTATAGTATCCATGGTGACTGCACATTTTTGCAGTGCCCATGGTAACAGTGTTAACGATTACATTGCTCATGGTGGCAGTGCCCATGGTGATACTGCCCATGGTGACAATGCTCATGGTGATAGTGCCGATGTTGAGAGTGTTTTGGTCAGGTTGCTCATGGTGAGAGTGCTCACGTTGGCAGTACCCATGGTGACCTGACTCATGGTGACAGTGCCAATGGAAGCAATACCCACGGTGATAGTTCCCATGGTGACAGTGCTCATGGTGACAGTGCCCACAGTGACAGTTCCCATGGTGACAGTGCTCGTAGTGATAGTGCTCACGGTGATAGTGCCCATAGTGACAGTGCTTAGGGTGATAGTGCTCATGGTGACAGTGCCCATGGTGACAAAACCCATAGACGCAGCAGTACTCATGGTGAAAGTGCCCACATTGACAGGACTCATGGTTGCATTTGTCATAGTGACAGTGTTCATGGTGGCATTGCCCAAGGTGGCATCGCTCGTGGTGACAGTGCACATGGTGACACTGCATATGGTGGAAGTTACCATTCTAACAGTGCACTTTGTTGCAATAAGCATGCTGAAAATGCTCATGGTGACAGCCCCCATGGTGACAGTGCTCATGATGGCAGTGACCATTTTTTCACTGCTCACAATGATAATCCGCATGGTGATATTGCACATGGCGGGATGCCCATGGTGACAATGCCCATGGTGACAGTACCCATGGTAATAGTGAATTAGTCATAGAGCCCACAGTGACAGTGCCTATGGAGAGAGTTCCCATGGTGACAGTGCTCACGGTGACAGTGCCCTTGGTGACATTGCCCATGGTGATAATGCCCCTGGTGATAGTGCACACGGTGACAGTGCCCATGGTGATAGTGCCCATGGTGAGAATGCTCATGGTGACATTGCTCACGGTGACAGTGCCAATGGTTGCAATACACACGGTCATAGATTCCATGGTGACTGTGACCATGGTGACATTGAGCATTGTGAAAATACCCATGGTGACAGTGCCCAAGATGACAGTTCCCATGGAGAGAGCGCTCATGCTGACAGTGCCCGTGGTGACATTACTCAGAGTGGCAATGCTCATGGGGACAGTTGGCATGGTTTCTGTGCCAATGGTGACAGTGCCCATGGTGACATTTCACATAGTGACAGTTCCCATGTTGATGTACCCATGGTGATAGTGCGCATGTTGACAATGCATATGGTGACATTCCCCAGGGTGACAATTCCCATGGTGACAGTGCTCACAGTGATGGTGCTCATGGTGATAGTGCTCATGATGATAGTGCCCGTGGTGTCAGTGCCCTTGGCGACAGTGCTCATGGTGACAGTGCTCAGGTCGACAGTGCCCAAGGTGACAGTGACCATGGTGACAATGCTCATGGTAAAAATGCCTATGGTTACAATGCTAGTGGTGACTGTCTCTATCGTGCCAGTGCCATTGTGCAAGTCCTCATGGTGATAGTACTCATGGTAACAGTGCCCATGCTGAAAAAACCCATGGTGAAAGTGTCCACAGTGACAAGATTCATGGTTACATTTGTCAGAGTGACAGTGTTCATGGTGGCATTGCCCAAGGTGGCATTGCTCGTGGTGAGAGTGCACATGGTGACACTGCATATGTTGGCAGTTATCATTCTGACAGTGCACATTGTGGCAAAAGCTATGTTGATAGTTCTCATGGTGACAACGCCCATGCTGACGGTGCCCATGATGGCAGTGACCATTTTCACAGTGCTCACGATGATAATTGCCATGGTGACATTGCACATGGTGGCGTGCCCATGGTGGCAGTGCCCATGGTGACAGTACCCATGGTGACAGTACCCATGGTAATAGTGAATTCAGTTATAGTGCCTAGTGCAAGAGTACCTACGGAGAGAGTGCCCGTGGTGACAGTGCTCACGGTGACATTAGCCCTGGTGACATCCCCCATGGTGATAATGCCCCCGCTGATACTGCACAGGGTGACAGTTCTCATGGTGGCATTTCACATGGTGACAGTGTACATTGTGACAGTTCTCACGGTGATAGTGCCCAGGGTGACATTTCCCATGGAGGCTGTGCTCATAGTGATATTGCTCACTGTGATAGTGCTCATGATGAACAGTGCCCATGGGGGTAGTTCACATGCTGGCAGTGCAAAATGGTGATAGTACCCATGGTAAGTGTCCATGGTGATAGTGTCCATGGTGACAGTATACATTTTTGCAGTGCCCACGGTGACAGTGATCACGTTTACATCGCTCACGGTGGCAGTGCCCATGCTGATAGCCCCCTTTGTTACATTGCTTATAGTGACAGTGCCCATGGGGATACTGCCTATGGTGAGTTTGCTCATGCTAACAGTGCTCACAGTGATAGTGCCCATGGTGAAAGTGCTATGGTAATGGTGCTCATCATAGTAGTGCCCTTGGTGAGAGTACACCCAGTGGTAGTGCCCACAGTGACAGTGCCCATGGTGACAGTGACCACAATGGCAGTGTCCACTGTTGCAGTGCCGATGGTGACTGTAGAAATGGTGACATTATTCAGTGTGACATTGCCCTTGGTGACAGTACCCATGGTGAAAATGCCTATGGTGGCAGTACTCACGGAGACAATGCTCAAGGTGGTAATACCCATGGTAGGAGTTCTCATGCTGGCATTGCTCATGGTGACATTGCTCATGTTGGCAGTATCCATGGTCACTGTACCCATGGTGACATTGATAATGTTGACAGTGCTCATGGTGATAGTGTCCCTGGTGACAGTGTCCATGGTGACAATACCCATGGTAATAGTGAATTCAGTCATAGTGCCCACAGTGAGAGTGCCCAAGGTAACAGTGCTCACGGTGACAGTGACCCTGGTGACATTGCCCATGGTGATAATGCCCCTGCTGATAGTGCACAGGGTGACAGTTCTCATGGTGCAAGTGCACATGTTGACATTGCCCATGTTGACAGTGCTCATGGCGACAGTGTACATGGTGATAGTTCTCAGGTGATAGTGCCCATAGTAAGGGTGACCATGGTGACAGTGCTAATGGTGACAGTGCCCAAGGTGACAGTTCCCATGGTGACTGTGCTCATAGTGATAGTGCTCACGGTGATAGTGCTCACTGTGATAGTGCCCATGATGAACAGTGCCCATGGGGGTACTTCACATGCTGGCAGTGCAAAATGGTGATAGTACCCATGGTGACAGTGTCCATGGTGACAGTATTCATTTTTGCAGTGCCCATGGTGACAGTGCTCACGATTACATTGCTCATGGTGGCAGTGCCCATGCTGATAGTCCCCATTGTTACATTGCATATAGTGACAGTGCCCATGGGCATACTGCCTATGGTGAGTGTGCTCACGGTGACAGTGCTCACAGTGATAGTGCCCATGGTGAAAGTGTTTATGGTGATGGTGCTCATCATAGTAGTGCCCTTGGTGAGAGTACTCCCAGTGGTAGTGCCCACAGTGACAGTGCCCATTGTGACAGTGCTCACGGGGAGATTGCCCATGGTGACAGTGACCACAATGGCAGTGTCCACTGTTGCAGTGCCAATGGTGACTGTAGAAATGGTGACATTATTCAGAGTGACATTGCCCTTGGTGACAGTACCCACGGTGAAAATGCCTATGGTGACAGTACTCATGGAGACAATGCTCACGGTGTTAGTACCCATGGTAGGAGTGCTCATGCTGGCATTGCTCATGGTGAAAAGTGCTCATGGTGACATTCCTCATGGTGGCAGTATCGATGGTGACAGTACCCATGGTGACAGTGATAATGTTGACAGTGCTCACGGTGATAGTGCCCATGATGACAGTGTTCATGGTGACATTACCCATGGTAATAGTGAATTCAGTCATAGTGCCCACAGTGAGAGTGCCTATGAAGAGAGTGCCCAAGGTGACAGTGCTCACGGTGACAGTGCCCCTGGTGACATTGCCCATGGTGATAATGCCCCTGGTGATATTGCACGCTGTGACAGTGCCCATGGTGATAGTGCCCATGGTGACAGTGCTCACAGTGATAGTTCTCACTGTGACATTGCACTTGGTGACAGTACCCATGGTGACATTTCCCATGGTGACAGTGTTCATGATGGCAGTGCCCATGGTGACAGTGCCCTTGGTGACAGTCCTCACTGTGATAATGCACATGGTGACATTCCCCATAGTGGTGGTTCACATGGTTGCAGTGCAAAATGGTGATAGTGCCCATGGTGACAGTGTACATGGTTATAGTGTCCATGGTGACAGTGCTCATGGTGATAGTGCCCATGGTGACATTGCTTTTGGTGAGGATGCTCATCGTAAGAGTGTGCACACTGGAAGTGCCCATGGTGACATTACTCACGGTGACAGTGCCAATGGATGCAAACCCACGGTGATAGTGCCCATGGTGACAGTACCCAGGGTGACAGCTCCCATGGTGACAGTGCTCATAGTGATAGTGCTCACGGTGATAGTGCCCACAGTGACAGTGATTATGGTGATGTTGCTCATGGTGAGAGTGCACATGGTGGCAGTTCCCATGGTGACAGTGCCCATGGTGAGTGTGCCCAGATTGACAGTGCCCATGGTGACATTACTCATGGTGACAGTGTCAATGGTTGCAATACACATGGTCATAGAGTCCATGGTGACTATGCCCATTTTGACACTGGTCACAGAGAAAATATCCTTGCTGGCAGTGCCCATGTTAACTGTGCCCATGGTGACAGTGTTTATGCTGATAGTGCTTATGGTAGCAGTGCAAATGGTGAGAGTGCTCATGGTGACAGTGCCCATGGTGACCATGCCTATGGTGACATATACCATGGTGACAGTGCCCATTGTAGTAGTGAAGCTCATGAAATTTCTTATGGTGACAGTGCCCATAGTGACAGTGCTCATGTTGTTGCTTCCCGTGGGGACAGTGCCCACAGTGAGAGTGCCCATGTCAACATTACACACAGTTGCCGTGCTCAAGATTGTACTGCCCATAGTGACAGTTCCCACAGTGACAGTGCCCATGGAGTCAGTGCACTTGTTGATAGTGCCCATGGTGGCAGTTCCCATGGTGGATGTGCCCATGATGACAGTGCCCATGGTGACTCTGCTCACAGTGATAGTGCTCATGGTGATAATGCTCACTGTGATAGTGCCCATGATGAAGAGTGCCCATGGTGTTAGTTCACATGCTGGCAGTGCAAAATGGCGATAGTGCCCATGGTAAGTGTCCATGGTGATAGTGTCTATCGTGACAGTGTTCATTTTTGCAGTGCCCATTGTGACAGTGCTCACGTTTACATTGCTCATGGTGGCAGTGCCCATGGTGACAGTAACCATGGTGACAATGTTCATGGTGAAAATATCTATGGTTACAATGCTAGTGGTGACAGTCTCTAACGTGCCAGTGCCATTGTGCCAGTTCTCATGGTGATACTACTCATGGTGACAGTGCCCATGGTGAAAAAACCCATGGTGACAGTATTCATGGTGACAGTGCCCACGGTGACAATACTCATGGTTACATTTGTCAGTGTGACAGTACTCATGGTGGCATTGCCCAAGGTGGCATTGTTCATGATGACAGTACACATGGTGACACTGCACATGGTGGCAGTTACCATTCTGCCAGTGCACATTGCGGCAAAAACTATGTTGACAGTGCTCATTATGACTGTGCCCATGCTGATGGTGACCATGATGGCAGTGACCCTTTTTACAGTGTTCACGATGATAATCGCCATGGTGACATTGCACATGGTGGCAAGCCCATGGTGACAGTGCCCATGGTGACAGTACCCATGGTAATAGTGCATTCAGTCATAGTGCCCACGGTGAGAGTGCCTACAGAGATAGTGCCCATGGTGACAGTGCTCACGGTGACAGTGCTCTTGGTGACATTGCCCATGGTGATAATGCCCCTGTTGATAGTGCACAGGGTGACAGTTCTCATGGTGGCAGGGCACATGGTGTCATTGCCCATGGTGACAGTGCTCATGGTGGCAGTGGACGTGGTGACAGTTCTCACGGTGATAGTGCCCATAGTAAGAGTGACCATGGTGACAGAGCCCAGGGTGACATTTCCCATGGTGGCTGTGCTCATAGTGATATTGCTCACTGTGATAGTGCCCATGATGAACAGTGCCCATGGGGTTAGATCACATGCTGGCAGTGTAAAATGCTGATAGTGCCCATGATAACAGTGTTCAGGGTGATAGTGTCCAAGGTGACAGTGTTCATTTTTGCAGCGCTCATGGTGACAGTGCTCACATTTACATTGCTCATGGTGGCAGTGCCCATGCTGATAGTGCCCATTGTTACATTGCTTATAGTGACAGTGCCCATGGGGCTAATGCCTATGGTGAGAGTGCTGATGCTGAGAGTGCTCACGGTGATAGTGCCCATGGTGAAAGTGCTTATGGTGATGGTGCTCATCATAGTAGTGCTCTTGGTGAGAGTGCTCACAGTGGTAGTGCCCACGGTGACAGTGCCCATTGTCACAGTGACCATGGGGAGAGTGCCCATGGTGACAGTGACCACGATGGCAGTGTCCACTGTTGCAGTGCCAATGGTGACTGTAGAAATGGTGACAGTATTCAGAGTGACATTGCCCTGAGTGACAGTACCCATGGTGAAAATGCCCATGGTGACAGTACTCACGGAGACAATGCTCATGGTGGTAGTACCCATGGTAGGAGTGCTCATGCTGGCATTGCTCATGGTGACAGTGCTCATGGTGACATTGCTCATGGTGGCAGTATCCACGGTGACAGTACCCATGGTGACAGTGATAATGTTGACAGCGCACACAGTGATAGTGTCCATGGTGACAGTGCCCATAGTGGCAGTGCCCATGGTGACATTTCCCATGGTGACAGTGCTCATGGTGGCAGTGCACATGGTGACCGTACTTACGGTGATACTGCTGATGGTGACAGTGCACATGGTAGCAGTGCCCATGGTGACAGTGCCCATGGTGACATTATTCATGGTGAGAGTACCAATGGTTGCAATACCCATGGTGATATTGCCCATGGTGGCAGTGCCCATTGTGGCAGTGCCCATGGTGACATTTCCCATGGTGCCAGTGCTCATGGTGGCAATGCACATGGTGACAGAACTCACGATGATACTGTTGATGGTGACAGTGCACATGGTGGCAGTGTCCATGGTGACAGTGTCCTTGGTTACTGTCCTCACTGGGATAGTGCCCATGGTGACATTCCTCATAGCGGGGGTTCACATGGTGGAAGTCCAAAATGGTGATAGTGCCCATGGTGACAGTGTACATGGTTATAGTGTCCATGGTGACCGTGCTCATTGTTGCAGTGCCCATGGTGACAGTCCTAACTGGTACATTGCTCCTGATGGCAGTGCCCATGGTGATATTGCCCATGGTGACAGTGCTCATGGTGATAATGCCCATGATGTATGTGCTTTTGGTGAGGGTGCTCATGGTGAGAGTGCGCACATTGGTAGTGCCCACGAAGACAGTGCCCATGGTTACAGTGTCCAGAGTGATGGTGCCCATGGTGACATTACTCACGGTGACCGTACCAATGGTTGCAGTACCCATGGTGATATTGTCCATGGTGACAGTACTCATGGTGACAGTGCCCAGGGTGACAATTCCCATGGTGACAGTGCTCATAGTGATAGTCCTCACAGTGATAGTGCTCATAGTGATAGTGCCCATGGTGACATTACACATGGTGGCAATGTTCATGTTGGCAGTGCCCATGGTGACAGTGTACATGGTTATAGTGTCCATAGTGACAGTGCTCATTTTTGCAGTGCCCATGGTAACAGTGTTAACGTTTACAATGCTCATGGAGGCAGTGCCCATGGTGATAATGCCCAAGGTGACATTGCTCGTGATGATAGCGCCCATTGTGAGAGTCTTTTTGGTGAGGGTGCTCATGATGAAAGTGTGCACGTTGGTAATGCCCATGGTGACATTATTCACGTTTACAGTGCCAATGGATGCAATACCCACGGTGATAGGGTCTATGGTGACAGTGCTCATGGTGACAGTGCCCAGGTTGACAGTTTCCACGGTAACAGTGCTCATAGTGATAGTGATCACGGTGATAGTGTCCATAGTGATAGTGCCTATGGTAATGTTGCTCATGGTGAAAGTACGCATGCTGGCAGTGCCTATGGTGACAGTGCCCAGAGTGACAGTGCCCATGGTGACATTACTCATGTTGACAGTGCCAATGGTTTCAATACACACAGTCATAGAGTCCTTGTTGACTGTGACCATTGTTACAATGACCATTGTGATAGTACCCATGGTGACAGTGCCCAGGATGACAGTTCCCATGGTGAGAGAACTCATGCTGATAGTGACCGTGGTGACATTACTCAGGGTGGCAATGCTTATGGTTGCAGTTCTCATGGTGACAGTTCGCAGGGTTGATGTGCCAATGGTGACTGTGCCCATGTTGACAGTTCCCATAGTGACATTTCCCATTTTGACGGACCCATGGTGATAGTGCGCATGTTGACAGTGCATAAGGTGACAGTCCCCAGGGTGACAGTTCCCATGGTGACAGTGCTCACAGTGATAGTGGTCATGGTGATAGTGCTTATGGTGATAGTGCCCGTGGTGTCAGTGCCCTTGGTGACAGTGCTCGTGGTAACAGTATTCATGGTGATACTGCTGATGGTGGCAGTGCACATGGTGGCAGTGCCCATGGTTACAGTGCCCTTGGTGACAGTCCTCAATGTGATAGTGTACATGGTGACATTCCCCATAGCGGTGGTTCACATGGTGGCACTGCAAAATGGTGATAGTGCCCATGGTGACAGTGTACATGGTTATAGTGTCCATGGTGACAGTGCTCATTGTGGCAGTGCCCATGGTGACAGTGCTCATGGTGATAGTGCCCATGGTGACATTGATTTTGGTGACGGTGCTCATGGTGAGAATGCGCACGTTGGAAGTGCCCATGGTGACATTACTCACGGTGAGAGTGCCAATGGATGTAATACCCATGGTGATAATACCCATGATGATAATATCCATGGTGACAGTGCTCATGGTGACAGTACCCAGGGTGACAGCTCCCATGGTGGCAGTGCTCACAGTGATAGTGTTCATGGTGATAGCGCCCGTAGTGATAGTGCTTATGGTGATGTTGCCTATGATGAGAGTGCCCAGATTGACAGTGTCCATGGTGACAGTACTCACGGTGACAGTGCCAATGGTTGCAATACACACGGTCATAGAGACCATGGTGACTGTGCCCGTGGTGACCCTGGTTACAGAAAAAATATCCTTGCGGGCAGTGCCCATGTTAACTGTGCCCATGGTGACAGTGCTTATGGTAGCAGTGCAAATGTGAGAGTGCTCATGGTGACATTGCCCATGGTGACCATGCCCATGGTGACATATACCATGGTGACAGTGCCCATTGTGGTAGTGACCCTCGTGAGATTTCTTATGGTGACACTGCCCATAGTGACAGTGCTCATTGTGATAGTGCCCATGGTGAGAGTCTTGGTGAGGGTGCTCATGGTAAGAGTGCGCACGGTGGCAGTACCCATGGTGACATTACTCACTGTGACAGTGCCAATGGAAGCAATACCTATGTTGATAGTGCCCATGGTGACAGTGCCCAGGGTGACAGATCCCATGGTGACAGTGCTCGTAGTGATAGTGCCCATGGTGATAGCGCCCATAGTGATAGTGCTTAGGGTGATAGTGCTCATGGCAACAGTGCCCATGGTCACAAAACCCATAGTTGCAGTACTCATGGTGAAAGTGACCACGGTGACAGGACTCATGGTTACATTTGTCATAGTGACAGTGTTCATGGTGGCATTGCCCAAGGTGACATTGCTCGTGGTGACAGTGCACATGGTGACAGTGCATATAGTGGCAGTTACAATTCTTACAGTGCACATTGTGGCAAACACCATATTAACATTGCTCATAATGAGAGTGCCCATGGTGACAGTGACCATTGTTACAGTTCTCACGATGATAATCCCCATGGTGACATTGCACATGGTGTCGTACACATGGTGAGAGTGCCCATGGTGACAATTTCCATGGTGATATTGCCCATGGTGACTGTGCTCACGTTGATAGTGCACATGGCGACAGAGCCCTTGGTGACTGTGCCCATGGAAACAGTGCCCATGGTGACAGTAACCACGGTGACAATGCTCATGGTGAAAATGTTTGTGTTTACAGTGCTAGTGGTGACACTCCTTATGGTGCCAGTGCCCATGGTGCCAGTGCTCACGGTGATAGTGCTCATGGTGACAGTGCCCATGGTGACAAAACCCATGGTGACAGTACTAATGGTGAAAGTGCCCATGGCGGCAGGACTCATGGTTACGTTTGTCATAGTGACAGTGTTTATGGTGGCATTGCCGAAGTTGGCATTGCTCGCAGTGACAGTGCACATGGTGACACTGCATATGGTGTCAGTTACCATTCTAACAGTGCACATTGTGGCAAAAAGCATGTTGACAGTGCTCATGGTGACAGCGCCCATGGTGACAGTGCTCATGATGGCGGTGACCACTTTTACACTGCTCATGATGGTAATCCCCATGGTGCCATTGTACATTGTTTGGGTGCCCATGGTGACAGTGCCCATGGTGACAGTACCCATGGTAATAGTGAATTAGTCATAGTTCCCACAGTGAGAGTGCCTATGGAGATAGTGCGCATGGTGACGGTGCTCACGGTGACAGTGCCCCTGGTGACATTGCCCATGGTGATAATGCCCCTGGTGATAGTGCACACGGTGACAGTGCCCATGGTGATAGTGCTCACAGTGATAGTTCTCACTGTGACATTGCCCTTGGTGACAGTACCCATGGTGACAGTGCTCAGGTGGCAGTAGCCACAGTGACAGTGCTTATGGTGGCAGTACTCCTGGTGACAGTGCTCATGGTGACACTGCTCACGGTGGCAGTGCTCACAGTGATAGTGCCCATGGTGACAGTGCCCATGGTGGCAGTGCCCATGGTGACATTTCCCATGATGACAGTGCTCATTGTGGCAGTGCACATGGTGAGAGTACTCACGGTGATACTGCTGATGGTGACAGTGCACATGGTGGCAGTGCCCATGGTGACAGTGCCCTTGGTGAGTTTTCTCACTGTGATGGTGTCTATGGTGACATTCCCCAAAGCAGTGGTTCACATGGTGGCAGTGCAAAATGGTGATAGTGCCCATGGTGTCAGTGTACATGGTTATAGTGTCCATGGTGACAGTGTTTTTGGTGAGGGTGCTCATGGTGAGAGTGCGCACATTGGCATTGCCCATGGTGACATTACTCATGGTGACAGTGCCGATGGATGCAATACCCACGGTGATTGTGCCCATGCTGATAGGGCTCATGGTGACAGTGCCCATAGTGACAGTGCCTATGGTGATGTTGCTCATGGTGAGAGTGCGCACGCTGGCAGTGCCCATGGTGACAGTGCCCATGGTGACATTACTCACAGTGACAGTGCCAATGGTTGCAATACACACAGTCATGGTGACTGTGACTATGGTGACAATGACCATTGTGATATTACCCATGGTGACAGTACCCATGGTGAGAGCAATCATGCTGATAGTGCCCTTGGTGACATTACTCAGGGTGGCAATGCTCATGGTGGCAGTGCTCATGGTGACAGTTCGCAGGGTTGCTGTGCCAATGGTGACAGTGCCCATGGTGACAGTTCCCATAGCGAGAGTTCCCATGTTGACGTGCCAAAGGTGAGAGTGCGCATGTTGACATTGCATATGGTGACAGTCTCCAGGGTGACAGTTCCCATGGTGACAGTGCTCACACTGATAGTGCTCACGGTGATACTGCTTATGGTGATAGTGCCTGTGGTGTCAGTGCCCTTGGTGACAGTGCTCATGTTGACACTACTCATGGTGATACTGCTGATGGTGACATTGCACATGGTGACAGTGCCCATGGTGACAGTGCCCTTGGTGACTCTGCCCTTGGTGACATATATCATGGTGACAGTGCCCATTGTGGTAGTGACCCTCGTGAAATTTCTCATGGTGACAGTGCCTATAGTGACAGTGCTAATGGTGTTGGTGCCCGTGGGGAGAGTGCCCACAGTGAGAGTGCCCATGTTGATGTTACACACTGTGGCCGTGCCCACTATGACAGTGCCCATGGTGACATTTCCCACAGTGACAGTACCCATGGAGTCAGTGCACTTGTTGATAGTGCCCATGGTGGCAGTTACCATGGTGTATGTGCCCATGATTGTAGTGCCCATGGTGAGAGTCTTTTTGGTGAGGGTGCTCATGGTGAGAGTGCACACATTGGTAGTGCCCACGGAGACAGTGCCCATGATGACAGTGCCCAGAGTGACAGTGCCCATGGTGAAATTACTCACGGTGACAGTACCAATGGTTGCAGCACCCATGGTGATAGTGCCCATGGTGACAATGCTCATGGTGACAGTGCCCAGGGTGACAGTTCCCATGGTGACAGTGCTCATAGTGATAATACTCACGGTGATAGTGCTCATAGTGATAGTGCCCGTGGTGACCTTACACATGGTGACAATGTTCATGGTGGCAGTGCCCATGGCGACAGTGTACATGGTTATAGTGTCCATGGTGAAAGTGCACATTTTTGCAGTGCCCATGGTGACATTGTTAACGATTACATTGCTTATGGTGGCAGTGCCCATGGTGATACTGCCCATGGTGACAGTGCTCATGGTGATAGTGCCCATGGTGAGATTCTTTTTGGTGAAGGTGCTCATGGTGAGAGTGCGCACGTTGGCAGTACCCATAGTGACATTACTCACGGTGACAGTGCTAATGGAAGCAATACCCATGGTGAAAGTTCCCATGGAGACAGTGCCCATGGTGACAGTGCTCACGCTGGCCATGCCCATGGTAACTGTGCTCACAGTGACAGTGATCATGGTGAAAGTGTCCATGGTTTCAGATCCTATGGTGATAGTGACCATGGTGACAGTGCGCACGGTGATAGTGTGCATGGTGACAGTGCCCATGTTGATAGTGTCCAAGGTGACAGTGCTCACATTGAAAGTGGTCATGGTCACAGTGCCCATGGTCACAGTGCTCATGGTGATAGTGCTCATGGTGACAGGCCCATGTGACAGTAACCATGGTGACAGTGCTCATGGTGACAGTGCTCATGTTGGCAGTGCCCATGGTGACAGTGCACATTGGGGCAGTGCTCATGGTGACAGTGTTCGTGGTGACAGTTCCCATGGTGACATTACCCATGGTGACAATGCTCATTGTGCCAGTGCTCAAGGTGACATTGCTCACGTTGGCAGTTCTTATGTTGATAGTGCTCATGGTGGCACTGCTCATGGTGATAATGCTCACGGTGACAATGCCGACACTGGCATTGCCCATGGTGATAGCTCCCACAGTGACAGTGCTCATGGTGACAGTGCCCAAGATCACAATGCCCATGATGAGAGTTCTCACGGTGACAAGACCCATGGTGAAAGTGTTCATGGTGACAGTGCCAATGGTGACAGTGCTCATGTTGACAGTGATCATGGTGACAGTGCCCATTATTGCAGTTCCCATGGTGATAGGGCTCACGGTGAAACTGCCCATGGTGACATTGCCCGTGGTGATTGTGCCCATGGTGATAGTACTCATGGTGACAGTGCCGGCAGTGACAATGCTCATGGTGACAGTGCTTATAGTAACAGCACCAATGGTGAAAGTGCCCATGGTGACTGTGCTCACTCTGACAGTGCCCATGTTGACAGTGTCCATGTTGACAGTGCCCATGGTGATAGTGCTCATGGTGAAACTTCCCATGGTGACATTGCCCACGGAGATAGTGCCCATGGTGATATTGTTCATGGTGACAGTGCTCATGGTGAACCTGCCCATGTTGACATTGCCCACGTTGGTAGTGCCCATGGTGACAGTGCTCGAGATAATAGTACTCATGGTGGTAGTGGCCATGGTGACAGTGGACATGGTGAGAGTGCTCACAGTGACAGTGTCTATGGTGATAGTGCTCATGGTGATAGTTCTCATCATTGCCGTGCCCACGGTGACAGTGCTCACAGTTGCAGTGTCCATGGTGGCCATGCCCATGTTGACAGTGCCCATGGTACAGTACACATGGTGGCAGGGCTTATGGTGGTAGTGCCCATGGAGATATTGCACATGGTTATAATGCCCATGGTGACAGTGCTCATAGTGACAGTGCTCATGGTTGCAGTACCCATAGTGACAGTGCCAATGGTGGCCAGTGCCCATGGTGACAGTGCTCATGGTGACAGGGCTCACGGTGATATTGCTCACAGTGTTAGTGCTCATGGTCAGAGTGCTCAGGGGAACAGTGCTCATGGTGACAGCTTACACTGTGATAATGCCCATGGTGGCCGTGCCCATGGAGACACTGCCCACAGTGACATTGCTCATGGTGCTAGTGCCATGGTGACATTGTCCATGGTGACACTGCTTATGGTGATGGTGCTCTCGGTAGCAGTGCTAATTGTGATAGTGCCCACGATGACAATGCCCATAGTGACAGTGCCTATGATGACAGTCCCCATGATAACAGTGCCCATGGTGACAGTGCCCATGGTGACAATGCCCATGGTGACAGTTCTTACGGTGACAGTGCTCTTGGTGACAATACCCATGGTGAGGTACTCATGTTGAAAGTCCCCATGGTGGCAGTGCTCATGGTGACAGTCCTCACGGTAACAGTATTCATGGTGGCAGTGCCGAAGGATACAGTGCTCATGGTCACAGTGAAAAATGGTGACAGTGCCCATGTATATGCTGCACATGGTGACAGTATCCATGGTGACAGTGCTCACGGTAATAGTGCCTATGAAGACAGTGCCCATGGTGCTTTTGCACATGGTGGCAGTGAAAAATTGTGACAGTGCCCATGGTGACATTGTTCATTATGACAGCCCTTTTGTGATAATGCTTATGGTGATATTGCCCTGGGTGACAGTGTACACTGTGACAGACCTCATGGAGACAGTACTCATGATGATTGTGCCCATGGTGAGAAGCTCATGGTGACAGTGCTCATGATATTAGTTTCCATGGTGACAGTGCTCACAGTGGTAGGGCTCCTGGTGACAGTGCTCACGGTGATAGTGCCCATTGTGAGAGTGATCATGTTGACAGTGCTCATGGTGATAGTGCTCATCGCAATAGTGCTCACAGGGACAGTGCTCATGGTCACAGTGTCCACCGTATAGTGCCCATGGTGACACTGCCCACAGTGACAGTGCTCATGGTGACAGTTCTCATGGTGACAGTGCTCACAGTGACAGTACTCACAGTGATAGTTTTCACAATGACAACTCCCACAGTGACAGTGCCAATGTTGATAGTGTCCACGGTGACAGTGCTCACATTGAAAGGGCCCATGGTGACAGTGCTCATGTTGACAGTCCCCAAGGTGACAGTGCTCATGGTGGCAGTTCCCATGGTGACATTACCCATGGTTACAGTGCTTATGGGGATAGTGCCCATGGTCACAGTGCTCACGGTGATAGTGCCCTTGTTTAAAGAGCTCATGGTGACAGTGCTCATGGTAATAGTGCCCATGTTGACAGTTCCCATGATGGTAGGGCAGACTGTGGCAGTGCAAAATGGTGACAGTGCCTATGGTGACATTGCTTATGGTGATAATACCCATGGTGACAGTGCTCATGGTGACAGTGCTCATGGTGGCAGTGTCCATGGTGACAGTGCTCATCGTGGCTTTGCCCATGGTGACAGAACTCATGTTGACAGAGCCCCATGGTGACAGTACCATTGGTGAAAGTGCTCACGGTGATATTTCCCATGGTGACTGTGCCCATAGTGGTAGTACACATCGTCGCAGTGCAAAATGGTGATAGTGCCCATGGTGACAGTGCACACAGTGATATTGTCCATGTTGATATTGTTCATGGCGATAGTGCTCATCATTGCAGTGCACACGGTGAGAGTGCTCAGAGTTGCAGTGTCCATGGTGGCCATGCCCATGTTGACAGTGCCCACGGTTACAATACACATGGTGACAGTGCTCACAGTGGTAGTGCCAATGTTGACATTACATATGGTTATAATGCCCATGGTGACAGTGCTCATGGTTGCAGTACCCATGGTGACAGTTCTCACAGTGACAGTGTCGATGGTGGCCAGCGCCCATGGTGACAATACCCATGTTGACAGTACTCATGTTGAAATTGCCCAAGATGTCACTGCTCACAGTGGCAGTGCCCATGGTGACAATAACCATGGTGACAGTACTCATGCTGAAAGTGCCCATTGTGGCAGTGCTCATGGTGACAGTCCTCACGGTAAGAGTGTTCATGGTGACAGTGCCCAAAGTTACAGTGCTCATGTTCACAGTGCAAAATAGTGACAGTGCACATGGTGCCATTGCTCATTATGACAGTACCCATGGTTACAGTGCTCACAGAAATAATGTCTATGATGACAGTGCCCGTGGTGGTTGTGCACATGGTGGAGTGCAAAATGTTGACAGTGCCCACGTTGACATTGCTCATGGTGACAGTCCTTACGGTGACAGTAGTCACGGTGAGAGGTCTCACGGTGATAGTGCCTACGGTGATAGTGCTCATGGTGACAGTGCTCATGGGGACAGTGCTCACGATGGTAGTTCTTATGGTGACAGTTCTCATGGTGATAGGGCTCATGGTGACTGTGTTCATGCTGATAGTGTCCATGGTGACACTACTCATGGTGACAGTGCTCACGGTGATACTGCTCACAGTGATACTGCTCATGGTAATAGTGCTCATGGAGAGAGTGTTCTTGGTGACAGTTCATGCCGTGATAGTGCCCATGGTGGCAGTGCCAATGGTGACACTGCCATGGTGACAGTGCTCATGGTGACATTGCTCATGGGGACAGCGCATATGGTGATAGTCCTTACGGTGATAGTGCCCATGGTGACAGTACACACGGTGACAGTGCTAATGGTGATAGTGCCCATGGTGGCAGTGCCCATGGTGACACTGCACACTGTGACTGTGCTCATGGTGATGGTGATCACAGTGATAGTGCCCATGGTGGAGGTTCCCACGGTGATAGTGCCCGTGGTGACTAAGCTTATGGTGATAGTGCTCACTGTGGAAATGCTCATGGTGATAGAGCTCATGGTGGCAGTGCCCACAGTGAGAGTGCCAGTGGTGAGAGTGCCCACAGTGAAATTACCCATGGTGACAGCACCCAGAGTCACAGTGCCCATGGTGACAGTTCTCATGTGACATTGCTCATGGTTATAGAGCCAATGGTGGCTGTGCCCATGTTGAGAGTGCCCATGGTGACAGTGCCCATGGTGACAGTGCTCATGGTGACAGTGCTCATGGTGACAGTCCCCATTATTCCAGTGCCCATGGTGATAGTGCTCATGGTGATAGTCCTCACTTTGACAGTGCCCATGGTGACAATAGTCATGTTGACAGTACTCATGGGGAAAGTGCTCAGGGTGGCAGTACTCACAGTGACAGTGCCCATGGTGACAGTAATCATGCTGAAAGTGCCCATGGTGACAGTGCACATTGTGACAGTCCTCACAGTAACAATGTTCATGGTGGCAGTGCTCAAAGTTACAGTTCTCATGGTCACAGTGCAAAATGGTGACAGTGCCCATGGTGACATTGCTCATTATGACAGTACCCATGGTGACAGTGCTCGCAGTACTAATGCCTATGATGACAGTGCCCATGGTGGTTGTGCACATTGTGGCAGTGCAAAATGTTGACAGTGCGCATGTTGACATTGCTCAGGGTGACAGTCCTTATGGTGGCAGTAGTCACGGTGATAGTTCTCACAGTGATAGTGCTCACGGTGATAGTGCCCATGGTGACAGTGCTCATGATGATAGTTCCCATGGTAACAGTGTTCACAGTGAGAGGGCTCACAGTGATAGTGCTTATGCTGATATTTCCCATGGTGACAGTACTCATGATGTCAGTGCTCAGGATGATAGTGCTCATGGTAATAGTGCCCACAGGGACAGTGCTCATGGTGACAGTTCACGCCATTATAGTGCCCATGGTGGTAGTGCCCATGGTGACACTGCCCACAGTGACAGTGTTGATGGTGACAGTGCCCATGGTGACATGGTTCATGGGGACAGTGATTACGGTGATAGTCCTTATGTGGATAGTGCCCATGGTGACAGTGCACACTGTGAGAGTGCTCATGGTGACAATGCCCATGGTGATTTTGCCCATTGTCACAGTGCTCACAGTGAAACTGCCCATGGGGACATTTCACACAGTGATAGTGCCCATGGTGATAGTGCCCATTGTGACAGTGCTCATGGTGACAGTGCTCACAGCCACAGTGCCTAACATCACAGTGTTCCTGGTGAGTTCCCATGATGACAGTGCCCATGTTGGCAGTGCTCATGGAGACATTGCCCATGGTGATAATGCCAATGGTGACAGTTCTCACTGTGATAGTGCCCATGGTGATAATGTTCAAGGTGATATTGCCGTTGGTTAAAGGTCTCATGGTGACAGTGCTCACGGTGATTGTGCGTGTGGTGACAGTGCACTTGGTTGCAGTGACCATAGTGTCAGTGCCCATGGTGACAGTGCTCATGGTGACAGTGCCCATGGTGACAGTGCCCATAGTGGTAGGGCACATGGTGGCAGTGCCCATGGTGACAGTGCCCATGGTGACAGAGGCCATGTTGACAGTACCCATGGTGACAGTGCCCACAGTGATATTTCCCATGGTGACAGTGCCCATGGTGGTAGTGCACATGGTGGAAGTTCAAAATCTTTATAGTGCCCATGGTAACAGTTCACACAGTGATATTGCCCATGGTGAGAGTGCTCATGGTGATAGTGCTCATGGTGGCTATGCCCATGTTTAGAGTGCCCATGGTGACAGTACACATGGTGACAGTGCACACTGTGGTAGTGTCCATCATGTCAGTGCACATGGTTATAATGCCCATGGTGACTGTCCACATGGTGACACTGGTCACAGTGACAGTGCCCATGGTGGCAGTGTTCATGGTTATATTGCTCGCGGTGATAGTCTTCACTGTGACAGTGCCCATGGTGACAATACCCATGGTGACAGTACTCATGGTGAAAGTGCCCATAGTGCAGTACTCATGGTGGCAGTGCCCAAGGTGACAGTGCTCATGGTAGCAGTGCTCGTGGTGACACTGCTCATGGTGGCACTGCCCATGATGACAGTACCCATGGTGACAATGCACATGATGACAGTGCCCATGGCAACAGTGTTCACAGTGATAGTGCCCATGGTGACAGTGCTCATGGTGACAGTCCCCATTATTCCAGTGCCCATGGTGATAGTGCTCACAGTGATAATGCTCATGGTGATAGTCCTCACTGTGACAGTGCCCATGGTGACAATACTCAGGTTGACAGTACTCATGGTGAAAGTGCCCAGGGTGGCAGTGCTCACAGTGACAGTGCCCATGGTGACAGTAATCATGCTGAAAGTGCCCATGGAGGCAGTGCACATGGTGACAGTCCTCACGGTAACAATGCTCATAGTGGCAGTGCCCAAAGTTACAGTGCTCATGGTCACAGTGCAAATTGTGACAGTGCCCATGGTGACATTGCTCAGGGTGACAGTCCTTACGGTGACAGTAGTCATGGTGATAGTTATCACAGTGATAGTGCCCATGGTGACAATGCTCACGATGATAGTTCCCATGGTAACAGTGCTCACGGTGAGAGGGATCACAGTGACAGTGCTCATGCTGAGAGTTCCCATGGTGACAGTACTCATGATGTCAGTGCTCAGGGTGATAGTCCTCATGGTAATAGTGCTCACAGGGACAGTGCTCATGGTGACAGTTCACACCATTATAGTGCCCATGGTGACACTGCCCAAAGTGACAGTGTTGATGGTGACAGTGCTTACAGTGATAGTCCTTATGGTGATAGTGCCCATGGTGACAGTGCACACAGTGACAGTGCTCATTGTGACAGTGCTCATGGTGACAGTGCTCACAGTGATAGTGCCCATGTTGAAAGTGCCCACGGTGAAAGTACACATGGTGACAATGCTCACTGTGGTAGTGTCCGTGGTGTCAGTGTACATTGTTATAATGCCCATGGTGACTGTGCTCATGCTGAGAGTGCTCATGGTTGTAGTACCCATGGTGACAGTGCTCACAGTGACAGTGACCATGGTAGCCTTGCCCATAGTGAAACTGCCCATGGTGACAGTGCCCATGGTGACAGTGCTCACAATGATATTTCCCATGGTGACAGTTCTCATGGTGAGAGTCCCAATTATTCCAGTGCCCATCTTGACAGTGCTCATGGTGATAGTGCTCATGGTGATAGTCCTCACTGTGACAGTGCCCATGGTGACAGAGCTTATGGTGATAGTGCTCACTGTGGCAATGCTCAAGCTGATAGTGTGCATGGTGGCAGTACCCACGGTGAGAGTGCCCATGGCGACAGTGCCTGCAGTGACAGTGCCTGCAGTGGCTTTGCCCATGGTGACAGTGCCCACAGTCACAGTGCCCATGGTGACAGTGCTCACAGTGGCAATACCCATGGTGATTGTGCTCGCAGTGACAGTGCCCATGGTGACAGTTCCCATGGTGACAGTGCCCAATGTAACAATACTCACAATGAAAGTGCCCATGGTGACAGTGTCATGGTGACAGTACCCATGCTGACAGTGCCCATGGTCACAGTGCTCTTGTTGTCAGTGACCAAGGTGACAGGGCACCTTGTGACAGTGCTCATGGTGACAGTGCCGATGGTGACATTACCCATGGTGACAATGCTCATGGTGACAGTGCTAATGGAGATAGTGCCCATGGTGAGAGTGTCCATGGTGACAGTGCTTATGGTGAGAGTGTTCACAATGCCAGTGCTCATGGTGATACTGCTCAGTGTCATGGCTAACGGTGAAACGCCCACTCTGACAATGCCCTTGGTGTAAGTTCCTATGGTGACAATGCCCACGGTGACAGTACTCATGGTGACAGTGCCCAACATCACAGGGCCCATGGTGAGAGTGCTCTCGCTGCCAATGCATATGGTGACAGTGCTGCTGCGGTCCAGCCTCGGCAGTGCAGGGATAACCCGAAGGGAGGACAGAGTCGGCGATTAAAGAAAATCCACTCACACCAGAGTCAGATGAGATGCTTGCCCTTTTTTTTATTGCCACGCAAAAAGCCCTTTTTATATTTTGTTTAACTCTTATTACACCATTGATTTTTCAACAAATTCTCATGGTTACATTAATGATTATCTAATCATATAACACAATATTATGAATGCTTTCTTTTTTCAGCCTTCTCATAACAATGGTTGCTCAATGTCCCCCTGCGGTTTTCTTTTCTCAAAACGTCTGGCAGAACTTTCGTTCTTTGTTTCAGGTCTTGTGGTTACAGTGAGCTAATACAATCTTAAAACACACAGGCTGTTCCGTCCTTGAGCATTCAAAGGGCCTAACTATTTTCCTGGTATAGTTCTAGATTCTTATCTAATAAAAAATTACCACTAGTTCACACAAAACTTTCTATATTCTAGCAAGGCATAAGCAATTTCTATCAAGTAACTTCTTTTATGCATAAATCTTAGGTTGCTTAGGAGGACATTCAACTTTTATATATATATGTTGCTTTCATGCAAAACATACTGGCAAAATATAAGTTGCCCTTTCCAAGCATTAATATCCATCTTCTCTTTTAATGTGGGCTGTTTCAATCTAAACATTCCCATGCTTGATCCTCTTTCCCATCTTGGAGGACGGGGAGTAGGTAATGGTGGGGGAGTTAAGGGGCTTTTTTGTCCCCCTGATGCTTCATCCCAAGGGGTTTTACTAAATTTCCATCGGGAATTACCATCTCCCAGGGACTCTACATGCCTTCCCCTAGGTTTTAATCCTCCGTCACCACATGCGAACAAACAAAGAAGTACACAGATCAAATAAATGTCAAACCCTTTAGTAATATTCATTATAATTCTATAAAGGCTGAGCTTCATCCGTAGACAACAGCTGTGCTGGTTCCCTTGGCTGTGCTCAAGGGATACTTGTCACATCCGGATGGCTCTCAGCATTTCCCCCTTTTTTATTTTTTAAGAAGGCGGTGTGTAATTCAATTTTTGTACGATGTAGGGCAGAAGTCACTGTTCGGAGGATGACTGGAAAACAAACAATTATCATAAGTATCACTAAAACTGCAGCTCCATAATTTATCAATATATGAGTTAAGGAGTTTTGATTTACATAAGATTTCAGATTATTAAACAAGGAAATTGCAGCTTTTGCGGAGTCATTATTATATTGGGAAGTAGCTAACTCATGTATTTGTGTATGTAATTTTTCTAAATCAACACTCAGGTCACTAGAATTCCATACATTTAAGATATGCATTTGTATTCTTTCCCAAGTATATTCAGTCTCATTAACTTTCAGAGGAGTAATACAGATCCATGAATATTTTTGATGGCAAGTAAGAGATAGGCGAATCTTTAAAGTTGTCAATTGTTGACCAATATGTAATACTGCTTCTTCCAGAGCATCTACCTTAGCTTCCAATTTCCTATCTATAGCTTCTTGAGTGGCCAAAGCTAAAGAAATATTTTTTGACAAAGTATTAGCATATTCAGCCGTTTGTACTTCTTTCACTAAGCTATAAGTCGAGACAGCAAATGATCCTAATATAGCTATCAATGCAGATATTCCTAAAATTAAGGTTGCAACAAATCTCTTAGGTCTTAACAGCAAAGCAGTTTCTTTCAGTATTTTTGACCCTAAGTCGCTATACCATGGCTCCATAAGGGCTACAGGCAACATTATATAAGCAGGACGTTTCAAGAGCATTATTACTTTCGCTTTAGAATTTGGATTTAAACAAGTTGTCAAAGAACATTCTTTACAGGTAATATAAAATCGTCCATGGTGTTGAGCAATCTGTAATTTTTCAGTTCTGTTAGTCAATAATATTGAGTAGGGTGAGGCTACATAAGCCTGAATCTCATACAGAGTGTATTTATTATTAGGTCTATATAAAGTAACTGGGTAAGTGGCAAAAGGTAATTTCCACAATTGAGGCTGATGAAATATTTTGTTTTTGTCTTTATAGGTTAATATAGGTGTTACCCAGCCTTCAGGATACCAGCGATTTATCCGTAAGGGTGTTGGTATAATAGAATTATTCCATGTGTAATCCTTGTTTTTAGATAGATTTTGTCTGTAATCAATCCCAGCATTTTCCAAACTCCAATCAGATATATAGCTCTTTAAACCTGGAATTTCATAATTGGTTTCCATATTAAACATACAAGATATCCAATATGGAAATCCATTCAGAGGATCTATTAAACTCCATTTATTGTCCAGAATGCTATGATTCTCTGCACAATCATGATATCGTGAAGGGTGCTTTCGTTTTGTGCTTCCTGTATTACTGCCTGGGAAGCGTCCTATCAAAGACCACAAGTGGCGTTTGGGGCCCTCTGGGGGGATATAAAATCTAGGCGAGTCAGTTAACAGACCAGTTAAAGATGTGGTAATGCATCCAGTTTTTATCCGAAAAGATTTTTCTTTGTTATATTGCAAAAAGAAACAAATTGGAGGAGTATCAGATTGCCCTTCAAACGTATAATTTTGATTCGTTACAAATTGCCCATAACCTTGTACATTCTGTCCTCCTGTCAAGTCTGGCAAAGAGCTAGTTACCAAAATAGAAGGATCTTTCCAAGTCACAACATGTAATATTGGAGGATCCAGGAAATAAGTCCAATAAGAATCAGCATTAACAAGACCCACCTGCACAGTCAGCAATGTAATAAAAGCTAAAAGTAAGTTGGGGGAAGTTAATGGCAATTTCTGCTGTTGTAACAGGTTCTCTGCATCTTCAGAAAGCCGTTTTACATTAACCCACGTTATTGTTGCAGATGAGCAAGTTAAAGCTGCAAGATGTCGCTTCTTTACTCTGTGCGAAGTGGAAGAGACTGTTTTTTCTGCAGGTTTAGCTTTTATATCATTTTCAAGTGAAAGTTGCTGTAGGGGCGGGATTAACATTTCTGGGTTCTTATTAAGATTAGATGTTTTCAGCAGAGGATGTGGTTAACTCATCTTTAGCAGATTGTGGTAAACGATTCTTTACAGCAGGATGTCTAATGAGACGATCTGGTATCCAGATAGGGGAGTCTGCGTCCTGTGGGAAAATAGAAGCAAAACCTCTCCCAGTGGTTAATAAAACATCTGGACCTTTCCATTTTCCAGTTAACACATCTTTCCATAATACTTTTGGGTATTCTTGTAATCTGGCACTTTCCCAATGTACCATTATTGGGGATTTTTTTTTTTTATGATTTAAATTTAAGTAATTCAGTACAAACAAAGCATGGTTTAAAATATTATGAGGAGAGAAATACTTATAATCATTACTTTGGAGCTTTGTAATCATGGTTTTTAACGACTGATGAGCCCTTTCTACTATTGCTTGTCCTTGGGGATTATAGGGAATTCCAGTTTTATGGGTAATATTAAATTGTAAACAAAATTGTTGAAATGCCTTAGAAACATAAGCAGCCCCATTATCAGTCTTTACTATTTTGGGCATTCCCAAATAAGGAAAGCAATAAAATAAATGTTGACAAACGTCTTTAAAAGCTTCTCCAGTCCTAGCAGAAGCTATTATTACATGTGAATAGGTATCAACACTTACATGCACATAGGCAAGCCTTCCAAATCTAGGCACATGTGTTACATCCATTTGCCATAACTCATTAGGTCGCAATCCTCTGGGATTTACTCCTTGAGGGGGCACAGGATGACATGTAGGACATACAGAACAATCTTTAACTATTTTTCGAGCAGCCTCACGAAGTATATTAAACTGGTATTTTAAGGCTGAAGCATTCTGGTGATGTATATTATGAGATAATAAAGCCTTCTGCACATTGTCAATGTCTACCAAGTAAATTTTTGTTAATTGGTCTGCAAGATTGTTTCCTTTACTCAATGGGCCAGGTAATCCAGAATGAGCTCTGATATGTCCAATATAAAAAGGTTTCCTTCTTTCCCAGAGCTCCTTCTGTAGTGATAATAACAATTCCATAATAGTACTCTTATTATCTGGGATAACAGCTGTCTCAAGGGCAGGGAACAAGTGTACTATATATACTGAGTCTGTATATATATTTACCTTAGTATCTTTAGTTCTTTTAAACATTTCTATTATGGCATATATTTCAGCTTTCTGTGCAGACTTATAGCCTGTGTTAAAGACATAATATTTCTCAGCTATTAGAAGTACAGCTCTTCCATTGGAAGATCCATCAGTAAAGGCTAATGCTGCCTCTTTCAATGGTTTAGCTGAATACCACTTAGGGAATATCATAGGATGTTTATCAAAAATTGCAAAAGTGGATGTTTAGGCAAATGAAAAGGAATTTGCCCTGCATAAGCTGTCAAAGCAATTCCCCACATGTTTTCAAAATTTAGGAGTGTTTCAAATTGATCTTTATTATAAGGTACAATAATATTATCAACATCTTTTCCAAATAATTCTTTGCTTCTTTTTCTTCCCCGAATGATTAAATAACTGACTAATAAAGGATACGAGGCCACAATTTTCTTAGGATTGGAAGGTAAATGTATCCATTCAAGAGGCCCATGCTGCCATAATAAACCAGTAGGAGCCACTGGAGTTGCCAAAATCACTAAATCCCAGTGGAGCTGATAATTTATTCGTGTTACAAATGCCTGAGACAAAGCTTTCTCAACAATTTGTAAAGACTCCTGTGCTTCCTTTGTCAACTGTCTAGAGGACAAAGGATCAGAGTCACCTTGCAATATTTGAAATAGGGGTTTTAATTCAGCTGTGGTTATTTTTAAAAATGGTCTAATCCAGTTAATGTCACCTAATAATTTTTGAAAATCATTTAATGTGTCTAAGTGATCTGTTCTTAATTGAAAAGGAATGAGTCATTTGATATTGATAAATTAACCTTCCCAGGTAATTATAAGGAGGTTCTGTCTGAATTTTCTCAGGTGCCACTTTTAGGCCAGCTATTTGTAATTGGTCTGTTAGCTCCTGTAATACATGATGTACATATGCCTTATCCTTATGAGCTAACAATATATCATCCATATAATGTATTAAATACACTTCTGGATAGATTAATCTAATATTAAAGATAGCTGTATCTACATATTTTTGACATAATGTGGGACTATTTTTCATACCCTGAGGAAGTACCTTCCATTGATACCTTTGAAAAGGTCTTTGGAAGTTAAGTGAGGGTATGCTAAAGGCAAAACGTTTTCTATCTGCTGCATTTAAAGGTATAGTAAAGAAACAGTCCTGTAAATCTATAACTATAATGTGGTATGTCTCTGGTATAGCAACAGGGGATGGTAATCCTGGTTGCAAAGCTCCCATAGTCTCCATAGTCTTGTTAATGGCTCTTAAATCTTGGAGCAATCTCCATTTTCCCGATTTCTTCTTTATTACAAATATTGCGGTATTCCATGGGCTGTTAGATGGTTCAATATGCCCTGCCTCTAGTTGTATACTCACTAACTCTTGAGCAGCTAATAACTTTCCTTTAGTCAAGGGCCATTGCTCTACCCATACTGGTTCATCAGATAACCAGGTAATGGGGTCTGCTGCTCTAATTTCAATGGCCCCTTCTATAAATTTGGATACCCAAGACCTTCTTTATCATTTTTAACTGTTGTCATTATAGGGTAGATGTCTCCTTGTTGATTTTTTCCTAAACCTTTGTGAGGATCATATCCCATTTTCAGCATTTGATTAGTAACTTGTTCATCTGGACTATATAGTAACATTCCCATTTGAGATAATATATCTCGTCCCCACAAAGACATTGGTAAGCTGGGAATAACATAAGGACAAAAGACACCTACCTGATGACTGCCAGCATTCTCCCACCTTAATAATTGAGAACTTTTAGCCACTGAAGGGGCTGTTCCCAACCCTACTAGAGTGTTTTCTACATACTGCAAAGGCCAGTGTGAAGGCCAATCTCTTCCAGCAATGCATGAAGCATCAGCACCAGTGTCCAGAAGTCCCTGAATATTTTTTCCATTTATTTTTAATGTTTTTAAAGGTCTTTTCTTAGTGATTTCTTGGATCCAAAATATCATATCACTGGATCCAAATCCTTTAATGTTTCTAGATTCTGTAGTTAATGGTTTTCCTACTTCGTAATATGGCAGTAACAGTAATTGAGCAATTCTTTGTCCTTTATAGATTTGTTGAGTTTTATTTGGTGGGGACATCATTACTTGTAATTCCCCGGTATAATCTGAGTCAATTACTCCAGGTACGACATGCAATCCTGACAAAGATGTAGAGCTTCGTCCTATTATTAGTCCCAATACTCCTTCTGGTAATGGACCCTTCACCCCTGTGGGTATTTTTATTGTTGGGGAATCAGGAGTTAATATTTTAGAGGTGGTGGCACTGAGGTCCCATCCTGCACTTCCTGGGGTTGCCCTGAGCAATTCACTGATGGGCCGCAAGGGAGAAATGGATTGAGTGCTGGAGGTTGTTGTTGTATAGCCCCTATTGTTTGCTGGGCCCGGGGTTGGGCCCGTAAAGAGTTTCCCTGCTGAGACCCCGTTGAGGGGGTTGTAGGGGGCTGACAAGACATAGATTGTGTGGGATATGATACTGGAGGCAACACATGGCCATCTTTATGATATTTTGACCTACATTGTTTGGTCCAATGATTACCTTTCCCACATCTCAAGCAAGGTGTTTTTGGTAAAGGAAATGAGGGTTTAATATTCATATTAGAGTTATCATCACTATTTTGATACTTACAATCTCTGCTGAAGTGTCCTGGTTGCCCACAGGCAAAGCATATTTTGTTTTTATTTACCTTACCGTTCTGTTTTTGTATCATGTTTAGCATCAACTGAGGATAGGACTCTCCTTTCAAAGCAGCTGCTAGAGCAATGCCTTGCAAAAAGGATGGACCCACATCAGAACACTGTTTAATAAAATCAGAGATATTCCCAGTCTTTCGAATAGGTCGTAATAGAGATTGACAGACTGGATTGGCATTTTCAAAAGCTAATTGTTTAGCCAACATATTTGCTGCATCCTCATCAGAAATAATTCTCCTTACTTCTTGTAACAGTCTAGATACAAATTCTTCATAAGGTTCCTCTGCTTTTTGGCGAACGTCAGACAAAGTGGAAGCTTTTCCTGGCGTTAAAGGCAAAGCTTTCTAGGCGTTAATTGCACACAATGTTACTTGCCATAAAGCCTCCTTGCCCATAGACATTTGCTGTTGGGCAGTATCATAATCTCCCTGTACTAGTAACATATCTAGGGTAATGTCAAAGCGATCCCTGCGTTTATTGGAGGCATTTTGTCTCTTCGCCAATTCTTCATATTCAGTTCTCCACAGCAAATATTGTCCTCCAGTAAGACATGCTTTGGTTACTTGTATCCAATCATAGGGAGTCATCCACCTATTTGCCAGGGCATCTAATAAAGTCATAGTATAAGGAGCTAATGGCCCATAATCAACACAAGCTTTCTTAATTTCTTTAAGCAGTTTTAAAGGTAATGGGTCCCAATATACCTCGTCCTCAAAATCTCCCTAATATATAACTGGAAAACAGGCTGCAAAGGTGTAATCATCATCTAGATTGCCCTTGATACACCTAGGGTGATGAGAAACATCTAGCACCTTTTTCATAGGCGGAGGCGGTGGAGGGCCCTTACTGTTAAAAGTTAATAGTCACAGCCTACCTAATGGAGGGGCCGAGGGAGAAAGCCCTCGTTTGTCTTTTCTCGGAATTGTATCTGTAATGGGGAAAAAATGAGGATTTTTTCTTTGTTCATACTCATAAGCAGCAGCATTTAAATTATCTTGATCAGCAGTCGGAAGCTCCTCATCATCAGGTGCATCGCTTACTTTAACTTTATCTGGCGGAGAAACGCCCTCTAAGTTTTCTTCATCTGAATCAGATAGCTCACAGTCTTGTAGAGCTGCAGCAAGAACTTCTATATTTTGATTTTCCGACTGTACTGGAGAAAGTAATGGTGTACGCTCAGTGGGGGCGGAACACACTTTCCTTTTCTGACCGTCAGGGAAAGAAGCAATACTCTCTTTTATCAGCCCCCATAAGGCAAAAGTATCGACAGGAACCTTTTCTGGACCAAAATGACTATAATATACCTGCAAAGTTTCTCCTACCTTATTCCAAGTTTCTATATTTACAGTTCCTTGTTCTGGAAACCAAGGGCACTGCTCTTGCACAAATTGCAAAAAGGTGGCCAATTGTTTATTGGTAACTCTTATACCTCTACCTTTTAACATATGCTTAACTATGTCAAGAAATAAAAGCCGCTCTTTAGATTCTGCGTGGCCCATATTCAAAAATTACTCACCTTCTTACACCAACCAGTAATCTCAAGGCTGGGGGTCTGCAGCACCCTTGGTGAGACTCCTATCTGTCCGATTAATAAGATTACCACTTCAGGTCCCTGTTCGGGCGCCACTTGCCGCGGTCCAGCCTCGGCAGTGCAGGGATAACCCGAAGGGAGGACAGAGTCGGCGATTAAAGAAAATCCACTCACACCAGAGTCAGATGAGATGCTTGCCTTTTTTTTTATTGCCACGCAAAAAGCCCTTTTTATATTTTGTTTAACTCTTATTACACCATTGATTTTTCAACAAATTCTCATGGTTACATTAATGATTATCTAATCATATAACACAATATTATGAATGCTTTCTTTTTTCAGCCTTCTCATAACAATGGTTGCTCAATGTCCCCCTGCGGTTTTCTTTTCTCAAAACGTCTGGCAGAACTTTCGTTCTTTGTTTCAGGTCTTGTGGTTACAGTGAGCTAATACAATCTTAAAACACACAGGCTGTTCCGTCCTTGAGCATTCAAAGGGCCTAACTATTTTCCTGGTATAGTTCTAGATTCTTATCTAATAAAAAATTACCACTAGTTCACACAAAACTTTCTATATTCTAGCAAGGCATAAGCAATTTCTATCAAGTAACTTCTTTTATGCATAAATCTTAGGTTGCTTAGGAGGACATTCAACTTTTATATATATATGTTGCTTTCATGCAAAACATACTGGCAAAATATAAGTTGCCCTTTCCAAGCATTAATATCCATCTTCTCTTTTAATGTGGGCTGTTTCAATCTAAACATTCCCATGCTTGATCCTCTTTCCCATCTTGGAGGACGGGGAGTAGGTAATGGTGGGGGAGTTAAGGGGCCTTTTTGTCCCCCTGATGCTTCATCCCAAGGGGTTTTACTAAATTTCCATCGGGAATTACCATCTCCCAGGGACTCTACATGCCTTCCCCTAGGTTTTAATCCTCCGTCACCACATGCGAACAAACAAAGAAGTACACAGATCAAATAAATGTCAAACCCTTTAGTAATATTCATTATAATTCTATAAAGGCTGAGCTTCATCCGTAGGCAACAGCTGTGCTGGTTCCCTTGGCTGGGCTCAAGGGATACTTGTCACATCCGGATGGCTCTCAGCACAGTGCCCATGGTGACATTGCCCATGGTGATAGTACCCACAGTGACAGTGCCCATGTTGACAGTGCTCATGGTGATTTTGCCCATTGTGACAGTGCTCACAGTCAAACTGCCATGGGGACATTTCTCACTGTGATAGTGCCCATGGTGATAGTGTCCATGGTGACAGTGCTCATGGAGACATTGCCCATGGTGATAATGCTCATGGTGATAGTGCCCATGGTGATAATGTTCACAGTGATATTGCCGTTGGTTAAAGGTCTCATGGTGACAGTGCTCACGGTGATTGTGTGTGTGGTGACAGTGCACTTGGTGGCCGTGCCCATGGTGTCAGTGCCCATGGTGACAGTGCTCATGTTGACAGTGTTCATGGTGACAGTGCCCATGGTGGTAGGGCACATGGTGGCAGTGCCCATGGTGACAGTGCCATGGTGACAGAGCCCATGGGCAAGGCATTTCCACTAACTATTCTTAAGGATCATGGACACTGCCCTATGCTACGAGACAAGCGGTGAGTGTTGTAATTCTTACTAGTGATCATTTCATGTCACTGATTCTTGCCTTTCTTTATATTTCATAGGATTGTTATAAGTCAAATAAAGAATGAGTCTTATTTTTAAAAAATGAAATATTTTACAAAGTCTAGCATTCTCATATAGAGTCCTTTCAATTCTCCCCACTTTCCTGAGAGGCTAAGAACACTTCACACCATGAACTAGGAGAAGGAGTAGAGCCCTTCCTGATGAAATATATAAACAAAGACAGAGTCTTAGCCTGCTTGCTCTGGAAGGGATCCCGGACCACAAGGTCTTAAATCCTGGTATAAATTAAGAAGTGATGAGAGTTAAACTGGCACTATCACAACAAGAATTCTGAAACACCTTCCAAAGAGACTCTAGTAGTAGATCAGGGAAGGGAATGATACAGTGTGGTAGTACAGGGGGAATGATCAGCTACAGCAGTGAAAAATGTGGTACCTATTGGTATGCTCTCTGTGTTCTTGTACATGTAGCATAGATGACCTTTACAGTGTCCCTCCCATCTTCCCCCTGCATTAGGTGTTCCTTTTTTTTCTAATTTATTTTTATTTATTTATTTTTTGAACTTATTTACTTTATGTATGTACTTTTTTGGCTGCACTGGGTCTTCATTGTTGTGCATGGGCTTTCTCTAGTTGCAGCTAAAGGGGGCTACTCTTGGTTGTGGTGTGTGGGTTTCTCATTGCGGTGGCTTCTCTTGTTGCACAGCATGGACTCTAGGCACGTGGGCTTCAGTAGTTGTGGTTCATTGTCTCTAGAATTCAGGCTCAGTAGTTCTGGCACATGGGCTTAGTTGTTCCACGGCCTGTGGGATCTTCCCAGACCAGGGCTCGAACCCATGTTACCTGCATTGTCAGGCAGATTCTTAACCACTGCACCAGCAGAGAAGCCCTAGGTGTTCTTATATAGAGTCGAAAAACAGAGAACACTGAGTGAAGGTAGTGGTTATTAAAGGCTCAGTATCTACATTCTACCTGTCTATACACCACTTCCCAGCTGTAGATTTGACCCCATTTTTGAATGCTGACCTCATTGTTCAAATTTCTTGCTCTTTGTCCTCACCCTGAAAATTTGTTTCTGTGATGGGTTGAGCATACACAGGGTAGTAGAATCCAGAGGTGGAAGCTGGTTGTAGGATATTTGTGGGCTTAATCTCCTTTAGTGACATTACCGTTTCTGGTTGCACAGATGCCCTACTTCCTGTGTATGACACAGAGCCATAGGATTGCAGGCAGGAGCCAAGTTCTCCACACAGTAAAGACCCCAGTGTGCCTTGGTTATAGTAATATACCTGCCTTCCTTCCTGGTAGGGAAGTGACAGGCTGTGTCCCTGATGGGGAATTTGAGATGGTGTTCCCTGAGCAAGCTTGGCAGAAAGTGATGGATATAAAGGGACCACGTTATTGTGGTCTGCAGTTTTATAATACTGGGCTGCCATAAACATAGAAGAAGCAGCTGTGTGCTTGTCAGTGACGGCCAGAGTAAAGTCTCCAAGTGAAGGAGAATTCTTTTCAGTGCTTCCTGTGGTGTCCCAGTCAAGAACACCCGGATAGGAAGCAGCTGAAGTGGAGATCTGGCTCTTGTCAGTAACTCCAGGTAACATACTTGTGCTAGACTGTTGGTGAAGGTAGGCACTACACATGAGTGTCTGGAAGGAGGTACCAGTAGCTGATGCTGAACTGACGGCAGGAACAGAAAATCTGGAGAAATTGCAGACACTTCCTGTTACGGAAGTTGCATTACTCACCAAAAGAAGAGAATGCTGCAGAGAATTTAGATTTCCAAGTACAGTTGGATTTTGGAAATTTTCTGTAAGAACAAGAGTGTAATGAAAAATTCAGGGAGATTGATAAATTCTCATTATGTTTGAGGAAGAGCATTATCTTAAGGTTCTTGCTATCAGGACACCTCTAATGTCAATACTTACTGAGAAACCAAAAATCAGACCGTTATGATGGTTGTAAGGACTGAGCAGTTCTACACTCTTCTGTATTAACTGCCTGTGCTCCCATGTTTGGGCACAAATGGGCAGAAGACCCAAGTGGTATGGTTCAGACATTGTTCTCTAGGCTGGAAGCAACCTTCTCCCTGCCCTATCTTTCCCTTCAGCCTGCACTAGTATTGACTTCTGTGCTGTTTCCTAGACTGGTAGCATTTTAGAGCTAGGAGGTCCTTAGAGAACTTCTATTTTCACAGTCTCATTTCATGAGGAAGGAAACTGAGGCTCAGAGAGGTCGGGTTGACTTGTTCAAGTTCTCTCATTATGTTAGTATCCTTACCAGGTTTCAGAACCTAAGTATCCTGACTTCCTTGCCAGGACGCTACTCTGAGCATGATACTGCCAGAAAGTAGTAGAAATAGAATTTAAATATATAGGCAGTTTTTTTTGTCCGTTAGATAACAGTACGGCTATTACCATTGTAATCTTCAGTGTCTCACTTTGCTTGTGCAGTTCCCACGCTATTACCTAGAGTTCACATATAGCTCAGTCCAACGGGTAAATTTAAAGAGTCATTTTTACCCTTTTCAAGCCTGGTTTCTCATCCTACCACAAAATGATTACCTGAAAGTGAATTTATTAAGTGCTTTTGGAAAGAAAAAAGTTATCTGATTACTTCAGATTACTCATATCTAAAGTGGTTATAACACCACTACTAATAATAATAGCAGTAATAATTAATCCATGAATAAACTGATATATTGTGTACGATTTATATGGGGGAAGATACAATAAGTTCTAGAAAGACAAAGAAAAATCATGAAAAACATATTACATAACGAAAAAGAAATATATAGGTATTAATGAAAACTGGGGTATGTGGTAAGTATCAAAGCATAATGAATTTACTAACAAATGACATTCTGTACCATACATGCAATATTATGAAAGTGAATTTTGCCCACACTATTTTAGTGAATACTATTAACCAAGAAACATGATAGAAGGTGATTTTGATTGAATTCTTATCCAATACATACAGACAGAGAAAATATATCAGTAAAAATGCATAAAAGGCAAAAATTTTAATCAATATGAAAGTATAGGTAGCCACAATATAAATAGACAAGGATTTAAATGAAAAGTGTTACAAAGCAGAAAGCAAAATAAGTATAAAAGAATTTCATTATTGTGCTCATTCATATTTTTACCCAGCAAGTAACAGGTAATAAGCCTGGTAGAAATATATATTTCAAAGCATAGAACTATATAATAAGCAGAAATGAAGCTTAAAAAGTATCAAGAAGGTTTTTCTATTTATCCTAGAACTTAGGTTACAATCATATTCAACATCCAAGAAGATGACATCCCAAAACCTAAAAAAGAACATCATCACTAGAATCCAATTAAAAGAGATTTTCAAATGTAAGAAAATCCAGAGGACTCCACAATAATGTTTTAGATAAATGTGGAACTTTTTTTTTTTCTTTTTTTGACACGCCGCGTGGCCCTGGCAGTGAATTCCCCGCGTCCTTACCACTGGAGCACCATGGAATTCCCTCAGTGTTGTATTAGAGATTTGGGGCTTGACATTTCCTTTTTCTTATTAGGTAGCCAAGATCTAAAAAGGAACGATGGCTGTTGATCAATGTGCTCTCTGTGTTAGGAAGGAAAGAACTGTAAAAATGAAAAGCAACCTTTCCTTAGAACCTGCGTATCACAAAAAGGAAATAGTACTTCTGATTCAATTTCGAAGATATCATTTAAAAGTTTTAATTGGTAAAACGTCTACATAGTTTAAAAATTAGAAAGAATAAAACATTGAAAAGAAAACCCCTAGATAACCACTTTGGTTTCTTGTATAATATAGGAAGCATCTTTCCTAAAACATATTTCTAAAATGTTTAAATTAAAAACTGTCAAGTGCCAACTGTAATGAGAGAGGCAATAAACGAAAAAAAAACTGAATATGACTTTTCTTGTAAGCTGCCTTTCCTGGTGATACCCTGTTCTGGTCTTACATTCCTTCTCAGTCTGTTAAAATAAGGATTTGCTACAATCAACTTTGTTTTGCCCTGCTCTGAGCAGAATTCACTCTATGCTGTTTCTGCTTTAGTTTAAAATCTTTGGTTCCCATTAACATTGAACTGCAAGCTACGTATTTCTTGAGAGCTCCTCTATACTTTCCCTATTCATTCTTATATTTTTTCCTATCTCTTGGTGCCTGTTTGCCTGTGTTAATGAAAACAATCCTAAATTTCCTTACGTTTCACTCTGTGCCCCCCTATAGCCCAGTACTCTCCATTTTCTCTCCCTATTTTCTTTTTTCAACTAGTCAAAATATTAGTGGAGGAAGACCATTAGAGATGAAACATCTTGCTATATATTGCTAGTTTTCTATGTCACCTGGCTTTTCTGTGTTTCTGCTGAAACACTCTTGAGAAGTCTCTGATTTCATTTTCTACATGGGTATGCTTTAAGGCTCAATATTAGAAAAGAAAGGGATCAGAGTGATCAACGAATGTAGTATCCTAACGTAACAGATAAGGAAAAAAAATCAGGCTTTGTGAGACCGTCAATGATTTGTCCAAAGTCACACAGATAGTAAATGCCAAAGTCAAAACTGAAATTAGGTCTCCAGACTTCTAGTTCAATACTTTTCCTCATTATTCCATGCTATTTTGAATCTACTAGTAAATTGAGAGACAAAATAAATCTAACAAAAACTTTAAAAACTTTATTTTCTTACCAAACATGGTCAGAGAATAGGAAATATCAACTGCAGATTAAAGGGATGAGGAGGCAACACCAGAGGATGTCTAAGTGGCTGAAGCTGAATAGTGCATGTGTCCAGTACAAAGGTCACTGGTTACTGGTCACTGGTAACTTGTGATCATCCAAACTTATTTACAGACAACTCCACGGAAACCCCAAGACTCTACCAAGTGCTAGTAGGTTTGGTAGGAGAATGATGTCACAAAGCAGGCAGTTTAAAGGTGTAAGAAAGCCAATAGGGAGATCCGATCCCCAACAGGATAGCAGGGATTGGTGGAGAGATGGTGGGAGAGCTAAAACAGCACGTAAATTACTGAGCTCTGGGGAGGAAATCCTAGAAGACATTTACTTAACCCAGGCTCTTACATTAGGGAAATCATTGCAACATTTCTTACACACGTTCATTAATATAATTAACTAACACTTACTTATATTCTGCAGAGTATTATATTTTATGTATCATATACTTAGAGCTATATATATCTTATTTAATTAATATCCTTAGGAAGGCAAGAGCCATCTAGTTTGAACTATTACAGTTGTTCTGAAATCATATCTGTCTAATTAGTGAACTTATAGCATCATTTAAGGAGAAAAGTAGGAATTAAGAAACTCTTTTTGTAACTTGGTTAAAGAGTAGGGTGAAGTTTGTTGAGTGCACCTTGTGAAGAATGTTGTGATCCAAGGCTCTTCTCTTTTAGTTTCTTCTCCTTGACTCCTACCTCCCTTGGGTTGCGCCAGGCTGGGCCAGGTTGGACTTGCGGCTTACTTTGCTCTTCTGCTTTCTTTTTTTTTTTTTTTTTTTTTTTTTGCATTTTGGGCATGTTTTTTAGGAGTAGGCTAGATCTTGCATTCCTACCCTCATGGAAGTCACTTGCTGTCAAATTCCAAGAGCAGGAGTCTTCTTTTCAGTGCTTGATGCTTCACAAAATAGACTCTGCCCATTGGACGCAAATACCAGAGAACTACGTGATAGAGCTGGTTGCAGACCTTTCCTCTTCCAGCCTTTGGTTTCAACTGTTTTCCCCACAATTTGCTACCTCTAGTTCCTTGGGCCACACAGGTATCCTGCCATCCAGCTCTTTTATATGTGAGAGACATTCTGAATACTGTTCCTTTTTCTTGGCACAGAAGTATGTACAGTGTGGCAGTTACTGTAATCTCCTCCCCCTTGCAAACAGCCACTCTAGAATCTTGGACCTCTAGGATTCTGTCTTGCATGCTTGGGTGCAAGGCCAAGCAAAATGAAGAGGAGAATAATTAGAGAAGGAAGAGGACATTTCGTGGAGAGCTGGGAGCAGATAAGGTGAAAGGGCACAGGAGAAAAGAGATTGATGTAGATTTTTTGGTTTCTGTGGGAAACAAGTCGACACAATTTGGCCTCATTTTGTATTACCAGAACAGACAGTCATAGATATAAGTAGCTCGATAGTGCAGCAACTGCCATGAATTCTGTACACTAAAGGGAAGAAAGAGTCTTACCTATATTTCTCATTTTGTTTTATGTCATATTACCTTATTAATGGCATTCACTGGTATGTTTGTAGGATACAGATTTTTTTAAATGCTCTGGTTTTGTCTACATGGTTATTTCCTTGTCATATTTTTAAGGACTCCAACGTTGTAAGACATACTGCATGTTTTTCTCTTGACGATTGCTTAACTTGAAGCATCGTGAACGAGCTTGACCTGTTGGATTTTGTGGAGAAACGTATAAAAGTGTCTGTGAAAAAGGCATTGCGGTGAGTCGCATTATGCACCCAAGCGTAAGGAGCAGATATCTGCCATCACCCCAACTTGGCCTGGATTGCCTCTGTTTTAGTTCCCGTGGTTAGTGCTTTGCTCCCTAACCACTCTTGTGACTGTGATTATGTGAGTAAGGGCTGAGTTGCTAATGATTTTTATGTGAGGTAAGCTGGTTTGAGGGAGGAAATCTATGGATCCAGTCATTTTCCTTGGTGGTAAGCTTTCAGGGAGGGGTGCAAAGATTGATCTTTCTGGGGACTTTTCTAGTACCAGGAAGATATCCCATAGATGGGAACTCCAAAGACACACATTTAATTTTTAGGCCTGTTTTTCCTATCATGAGACACGAGTTTTTTCACTGATGGGGATGATGCTTATCTGAGAAGAAATTGTGGAAGGTGTTGTAGTATAGAGATGTGACTTAAGCTTTTAAGTGTTTTTCAAGGTTTTTCCCCTAAGCTTCCTACTTTAGATGGCCTACTTACATGATACTAGTATGTGATGTGGGGCTAACAACTTACTAAATACCTGCAAGCCAGATCAGTGTCTCTTTTCTCTATATTTCCACGGAAATCAAGGGACCCATAGCTACTGCAGGTTAGGGTGGGCGGTGTGAGATTGGGGGAAGTGTGGTAAGACACGTTTTGGTATCAGTAAAATGTTTACATATTAAAATATTCAGTTCCAACATTCAATTCTATTTAGTTAGGCAAACCCTTAGTTAGGCTTTTCCTGGTTCCGAGCCTACGTAACTTAGTTTCTCTCCCTAGTTCCAGCCATTTAACTTTAGCTTGCAGGCTCAGCATCATCTTAACCTCTAAAAGAATCTTACATGTAGGAGGAAGAAACTAAAGAGCTCTATTTCAACACTTAGGAACATGAAGCCCTACCCTAACCTAAACCATTATTCTTCTAGTTAGGGTATTGTCTTTTCCCTTATACCCACTTCCTGCATTTTGAACCCATCAGGTTAACTGAGACATGTCTTGGTGTAACATCCTTAGTTCACGTACCCCTGAGGCTGTCCTTCATTCCTCCCATTGTCACATTTTGATTTAATTCAATACTGGAATCCCCCAAACGCTTGCATGCTACCTGAGGCCCTATGGGATACTGGTAGATTTTGTTAGTGTCAGATACTTAGCTGTCTGATTCTCCAAATATCCCTTGCTCCTATATTTTCCATCCCAGCATACTACATACCCATTAAGGCATTGTTTCATCTCATGTTGGACCCATTCCCATCCAGAGGCCTACTCTTTGCTAGTTCCCATACTTTCTGGAAACCCCGTTATGGCCAGGTCTGGATTTTTGTGTGTTCCCACCCAAAGCCTGTATCTTTTAGCAAGGTGGGACTATAAGACCAACATAGATTTTCTAGTTTCTGATGGACTTATGTCACAATTTGTACATTGCCATGTCTATAGATATTTGTATTATTTGTACTTTTTTGGCCATTATATGCCTATTGGATATTTTTCATAAATTGCAAAAGAATATTTTATGACTTAACACCAAATTGAATGTGCCTAATTGTAAGTTTGTAAACTAGGTTGTGCTAACTTGTATCTTTTCTTCATCCAAGTAGTAATTGACTACTGTTGTCACATTTGTAATCATGTGGAAGTTTTCAGAATTGTAAATAAATGCTTGTGGATTGAAACTTGGTTAGACTATTGACTGTCCCAGATAACATTAAAGCAAGTGATCTTTTTACTCATTCATTCATTCAATAATTCTGACCTTCCTGACTCAGTTTACCCAGCTCAAATGGCTGTGAAGATTACTAACAGTGTTTGTAAGACACTTTCAGAAACTAGAAACTGAAAAGTAAAACTAACAAAAAACATTTGTTATTATAAATAACAATGGAATTTAGTATGCTAGTATACCTTCAGACCTACTGTAGGACATGCTGTTCTTTGCTGTTCCACTTGTGGCAGGATTCGTAGATTTTCTAACAGGTACAGATCCCTATGCCTGATACTGTGAGGAAATGTTATACTTGAGCTCCACTCTTATCTCTCTCAGACATATTTTGGTATTGTCTAAAATGTAAATCCATACTGTCAACCTCTAGCATGATACCAGGCACATAATAGAAACCCAATAAATGTTTCACTGTGAGTGGAGTACAAGTTGAGAGAGTATTTTTGAAGGTTGATTAGGCAGATTAGATTGATTGAAAATCTTTCAGTATTTTAAGTTTGCATCTCTTTCATTCCAGAAATTCTATGTCTAGAAATTTATATATAGCTATACACATGTATAAAGAGGTTCACATTGCAGCCTATCTGTAACAGAGGACAAAAACAAACAAAATACCCCCAAACTGAAAACAACTCAAAGTCCATCAGTATTGGACTGGCCATGTAAATTATGTAATGTGATGCAGCTATTAAAGAGAATGCAATGGATGTACGCAAAAATTGGGAAAATCACTATCCAACACAGATTGCAGGCTATGTATAGTATGCTGCTCTTGTATAAAATACAGGATCTCCATTACGTAGAAATACTTACATACAAGATAGAGCAAGTGTGAATGTAAAGCACTTGGGAAATATCTGAATATACAAGATCCTGGGAGAGTGGGACAACTTTCCATGTCCCCTATGATTGGAGTTCTGAAGGGTGGACACACCACGAACTAATGGACCTCTGCTACCATCTTCCGGCTAAGGAGGGAATTGCAGGCATCAGACTCCTCTTTACTAATGAAGCGTCTTGGCGTGAGGACGTCATCTGGACGGGCGGTGGCGCATGCGCAGTGGAAGGAGGTCTGCGAGCTGCGTGGGCTTGTGCCGAGGCGCTTGTGTTTCGGGGCCTTGTGCTGGCACCGGGGGCGCCGGGTTGGCGACTTTGGCACTCTTGGCGTTGGGTGGGCGGCATCTTGGGGGTCACGTGAGCCAGTGGCATCATGCCCGTGGTCGCTGGGGGTCAGCGTCGCAGCTTTTCCGGACGTTCGTCGGCCAGGAGGAAGGGCGGAAAGCACATCCCAGAAAGGTAATACGCCTTGGGCCCTGGGCGTTGCCGGTGGAGCTCAGAGCCCCTGGGCCTGGGCTTCGTCTCCTGTGCTGTCTCCTGTGACTGTTGCCCCAGCGGGCTGCCCCGTCCGCGCTGTGCTAGGGGGTATCTGTCGTCTTGCGGCTCAACTCACAATAGCTGAAAGGGACAGTGTGTGATGTTCTGATTTCCCCCCATCGTTTTAAAAGAGAGGCTCTGGGCATTGCTCCTCTGGTAAAATGCAGAGGGAGTGCTTTTTAAGATGGGACTGTCAGTGTTGGGGACACTTCTTAATTACCAAAATGGAATCCCCTTCAATTCCTCAGGCTGTGTTGTTTTGGCACAGAAAATGTGAGTAAGAGGACCTGGAACTAAGTTTGAGTGAAAAAACGCACGGGTACTGCCGAATTTTCCATCGAAACAGTTGATTTTTGTTGTCTCTAGGAATGATAAAGGGCGTACCATTGCTTCCTAACCGGTGCCATTTGAGAGATCTACCTCTGTACGTTCAAATAATTAATTGTGAGTCTTTTCTCATGTGGGCAGTAAACCCTTTAATTCCCTAAGACCTTCCTTTCCTCCATCTCATGCCCCATTAAGCCCGCTGCAGTTTATCTCCTGAATTTGTTCTGAATCTATCACCTCCTTCCTCAACATCCTAATACTGAACTCGCCTGTGTGTTGTAATGAGGTCCTAAGTAGTGTCCATATTTCTTGTTTCATTCCAATCCATTCTGCACACAAGAAACCTTAAAAGCAACTTGGAACATTGCTCACAGACATCGCTCAAAAGCATTCTTTTGAGAATAGAAAACAACCTGTTGGCCTTTAAGACTCTGCATGGTCTAGAATCCTCTCTGCTCCTCTAGCCCCATCTTGTGCCACTATTGCCCTCACTTTCTATGCTTCAGATACCCTGAATTAACCTTAGTTCTAACTTATCTTACAGAAGTCAGTTCAGATATGATTTTTCACTGTGATTCCTAGCATTAAGGAATTTTATTATCTGGTTTTGTATGAGGACTAAAACTAAACTGTGAAGGGGAAGAATTTTTTTTTTATTTTTTAATTTATTTTTTATATTTTGCTCTACGTTGGCCTCTCACTGTTGTGGCCTCTCCCGTTGCAGAGCACAGGCTCCGGACGCGCAGGCTTAGTGGCCATGGCTCACGGACCCAGCCGCTCCGCGGCATGTGGGATCTTCCCGGACCGGTGCACGAACCCGTGTCCGCTGCATCAGCAGCCGGACTCTCAACCACTGCGCCACCAGGGAAGCCCGAAGGGGAAGAATTGAGTTCAAACTATTTCAGTCAACGTGCATGTATTAATGATACCTTAGTAGTCAACACCGGGCTAGGTTTTATCAGGGATACAGAAGTTCTGGCCATCTCTGGTTTTAGATATCCCTGATTTGTTGAGACCGTTGCATTGTTTTGTTGCCTTTTATCTGTTTTCAAGATGGGAAAACAGGAACAAGGGAAGTATAGCTTATTACAAGTTGGGGTCGAATAAGTGGAGCAGCAAAATGCAAAGCAGAAAGAAGAGGGACCTCCCATGGAGTGATATGATTTCCATTTTCCAGGAGCATTCATCCTATTCAGGGAGACAGCCTAACATAAAATTTGCCTAACAAAAGATATATTAATAGATGGAAAGACTATCTCCCAGTTGGACAGCGGATGCCTGGGACTCGTTTCATTGCTTGCAAAGTTCCTTTAAAAAAGGTGAGCAAAACTTAATACCGTATTCTTCCAGAAATCTGAATTCACCATATAGAGCCCTGGCTCTCAACCCCATCATACTCTATTTTCCCTTTTTATAGCAAACACTTTTTAATACCTCCTTTACTATCCAGAAATGGAATTTACAGATAAATACAACCTACTTTTGAACTTAATTAAAAAAAAAAAACAATGGAATGCCCTAACTCTAAATAAAGAATAAAGTAATTTATAAGAGAGTAATATGTATCTCAGTATGTAAGTGTCTGGGGGGATGACTATACTAGAAATAAAGAAATAGTCAGTTACTTGTACCATGAATGCAATCAACTATGGACTTTGATTGATACTGCTGTGTCAGTGTTGGCTCATGAATTCTCACACATGAAGCACACTGGTATGGCATGTTGATAATGGGGAAGGCTGTGTGGGATGAAGGAGAGAGGGTATAAGTGGGAACTGTGTACTTTTTGCTCAGTTTTGTTGTGAATCTCCATCTGCTCTAAAGGTAGTCTTCTAATTTAAAAAGAAAAGTGTGTTGCTGGCACTTGAATAACCAAACAGATCAATCGAACAGAGTACATAAATAAGCCAAATACATAAAAGAATATTTAGCAGTGAAAGCCTTCCTTCATATAGGTAGATATTCAAGAAGTGTTTATTTATGTGTCTATTTACAGGCATTCTGCTTGGAGCTGGCAATACAGCGGTAGGCAAAATTGATGGAGTACCTGCCTTCTGGGAGTTTACAGTCTGGTTAGGAGAACATGAAATAAAGAAACATAGAAATAACTGTATCGAAGTGAGCTTATTTTCTTCCATCTAATCTCTCTGGAAGAAAGGATTGTAATACCGCTTGTAAACTCCAGAGGAAGAAACTTTCCTTTGAATCTCATATGTTAGCATATGATAGCATATAAATGGATAAAATAATAAAGGATTTTAAACACATGTTCTTTCTTATTTTATTCTTTCTGACAGAGTTTTGAAAAGAATCTTGCTCCAGAAGAATGTTTTCCCCCTCTTAACAAACTCCAAGAACACAATGAAGAACTTGGGCTGATTATTGACTTAACATATACTCGCCGCTATTATAAGCCAGAGGTAAATGGAACCCGTAATTGAAAATGACCTTCTTTCTGATACTGTAATAATTCATAGTAATTCAGTAGTTATCATCTTATGCTAAGGTGAATCCTGGCCGCCTTTCATGGGTTCAAAAAGTGAAGCTAGTCGTTTCCTTAAATACACATTTGTAATTGCTCTTTCAAAATGAGATTGAAGATATGAATTGAACTATAGTATTTAGCAGTAGGCTCTAGATATACTTAAGAAAGTCTATAAGCTTCCATGTTCTATATTTTGAAAATGAAGTAAACTTTTAGTAGGCATAGTAGTAGCCTAAAAGGAAAGAAAGGTATGTCCATTATGTCTTTAACACTTATTTTAAGCAGTTGCCTGAGCATGTTTAAGCATCACTGTTAAAGACAATTGTTCTCTAAGTTTCATGCTTTCTTTTCCTAATATCTTCTGATATAATACAGAAACCCATGTGTTCTCTTGGCCCATGTAGGACATACCAGTGCAAAAGAACTGTCCTTCTTCTGACCTGTTCCATGGCCTTGGGAGACAGTAACACCTAATGTTTGTCAAGATTTGTACAGCAGTTTGCCATTTAGAAGGTTCTTTCATATCCATTGACTTAGTTAATCTTCACAACAGTCCTTTGCTGTTAAAGTGCAAGTAGTACTGATACCTCCTACTGAGTGCTTACTCTGCAGTAAGCTCAGAGGATAGACAGCTACAATTACTAATTTTAAAGACGATGAAACTGCCTCTCGGACAAGGAAGGATTGAAATTTCAACTCAGTTGTTCCTCTTTTTTTCATTGTGGTAAATTATACATAAATCATATTTATTTTAACCATTTATAAATATGCAGTTCAGTGGCATTAAATACAGTCACAGTGTTGTGTAACTGTCAACACTGTGTATAACCAAAACATTTTCATCATCCTCAACAAAAACTCTGTAACCATCAAACAGTAACAACCCCATTTTCCCTCCCACCGGCCCTCAGTAACCGCTATTCTGTTTTCTGTCTCTATGAATTTGCCTATTCTAGGTACCTCGTGTAAGTGGAATCAACAATATTTATCCTTCTATGTCTGGCTTATTTCACTAAACCTAGTGTTTTCAAGGTTCATCCATGTTATAGCATGTCACAAAATGCCATTCGTATTTTGGCTTAATAAATCCCACTGTGTGTATATACCATATTTTGTTATTCATCGGTTGATTGACACTTGGGTTGTTTCCACCTTGTAGCTATTGTGAATCATGCTGCTACGATCATTGGTGTACAAATATTTGCTCAAATCCCTGCTTTCACTTCTTTTAGATGTGCAGTGTAGGTAGTAGCGGAGTTGTTGGCTCTACGTTTAACCTTTGAGCAACTGCAAAACTGTTTTCTACAGTGTCGTCTTGTTTTTAAACAATTATCACAAATTTTAAACCTATACAAAAGTATACAAAATACTGTGAGTGTTCCTTGTATACCCATGAACTCATCCAGCTTTAATATTTACCGACTGATGGCTGTCATGTTTTATCTATACCCCCACCTGTTTCACCCCATTCCATATTATCTTGAAGCAGCTCCGAGACAACATGTAATTACACCTGTACATTTTTTATACATTTTTGGTATGTGTATTTAAAATATAGTACTTTTATTCCTTAATATCATTTTTAATATTAAATACCCAGTGAGTGCTCAAATTTGCAGTTGTCTCCTAAATATCATAAAAAATTGTTTTTAAGAATTTTGAATTAGATCCGAATAAGGTCAACACTTTGCCGTTGATTGTTAGGTCTCTGAAGTCTTGTTTAATCTATAGGTTCTCCTTCCATGTCTCTCTCACTTTTTTTTCCTCGAATTTTATTTTTAAAGAAACCAGGTAATTTGTCCCATCTGTATTTTCCTGATTACATTCCATGTGTTGGTAACATATTCTTCAATCCTTTTATTTCCTGTAAATTTGTAGTTGATCAGAATGAAGCTTGCATGTTTTGTTTTGGCAAGACAGTTTCATAGGTGATGATGTGTTCTTCCATGGAGACGTATGTAATTGTCTCTTTCTGTGATATTAGCAGTCACTGATGATTCATACCTACATCCATTAATTCAGTTGAGGCTTCAAAAAATGGTGAATTCTGTTGTTTGTTTCTGCACTTATTAGCTGCATATATTTCTATGAGGAGAAGACTCCCCTCCTCAACTATTTGGTTGCCCAGTTGTAGAGGCATGATTCTCTTCTTTTATTTAACAGTTTTCAGAATAATGAGTTGATTCACAAATATCCTCCAGTGGTGACCAGTTTTGTGAAATTTATTTATTCATATCACCGTGGACTCCGTTACAGTTATTATTCTAACTGAGGCCCTATCTTTGGCAAGTTGGAGCTTCCCAGAGACTCCTGAGTCCTTTTGACATGACATCAGTTGTTTCGACACATTTTCAGTGGTCAGAGCTAGGAAATATGTATGTTTGTTTTTAATATTTTTAAAATATGTCATAGGTTCACACTGCTACTTTCCATTTAAATTCAGAACTAGAGAATTTTCACGTATCCTTTTCTGTCTTCTATTGATAGACTACTTTCTCCCACCCCAAGAATACCAGTTCTCAACAATGCCTGAAATTGACTCTATTTCCTAATTCGAATCCAAGTTCTTCTGACTCTATTCTACTATTCTACTTAAATCACAGCTGCTTTATGGCCCTTGAAATGTAAGATAGAACATAAATATAGGTAGAACTGTTTATATCATTTTGAGCTACATGTGCATTCATTCACATAGATTTGCTTTTCCTTTTGCATGCCTAGTAACTGTCCATTCTGTAGTTTTAATGAAAATCTAGTGATAATTACTGGTTAAAGCGCTTTGGAAATAATGGCTCTTATCAGAATGACTGACATACTAAGTTTAATGTACTCTCCTGGTTTATATTCTGCCTCTAATTAATTTTTTATTCTTTCCCTACAAAG
>NW_006792737.1:152257-157026 GCF_000442215.2 Lipotes vexillifer
AAAGGAAATAATAACATATTTTCATGGTTTTGCCTTATAGGACTTACCAAAAACTATTACTTATTTAAAAATTTGTACAGTTGGGCATCAGGTGCCAGATGACGACACTAGTTGTTTAAGTTCCAATGCGCTGTTAATGGGTTTCTGAAAGAAAATAAAGATAATGGTGAGTTTTTTTCATGTTTGTGTTTTTCTCCTTTACCTGAACTTTAGTATGCCTTTTGAGTGGGGTTGGGGATTTTTAACATTTTTAATAGTTCTGACATTAGGCCTGTTGTGTTTGGTAACATTAAAGTGGAAATGTCAGATGGTGCTAATAGAGTACGGTGTTTTTTCTCTTTATGGTCACAAACAATTTAGTTTAGTTTGGAAAGTGATTTTTGTGAGAAATATGAACTGAACTAGCTTACTTATCTGTTTTTTAAAAATCTGAATGGAAAATACATAAAAACATAAAAATATTCTTTTGTCCTATTTATTGGTTAAGAGGTGGAAGAAAAGGTTAAGACTCTCAGGTTCTTAGCGTATATAAAAGAGAAAACAAAAAGCAAAGTTTCGGAGTGAGACAGATCCCTAGAGGAAAAACAAAACTGAGTGGACCAGAAGAGTGGCTTCCTCATCATATGTGTTTATGATATTTTTGCTGCTTTTACACTTGGGGTGCACGTGAGGAAGAACACTACCACCTCTTCTTCTCATCTTCAGACAGGAAGAACTTAAAAGACTGGTGTTTTCTCCTGTTTCTAAATTTAGCCTGAGGAGTGTGCACTTTATTAAGTAAATCTAACAGACAGTAAATATTCCGTGTATATATAAAATGATGCACATATATACATAAAACAGGGAATAGGGGAGAAGTAATAGAGATGGAGGTGGGAAGATAGGGGATAGGAGGTGAGAGAGAGAGGGAGAGACTGGAAGTTCAAGATAAATTTTCATTCTATAACCTGGTTGCTTAATGCAGATACTAGCTCTTAAATGTCTTAAGCCCTATTCACAGATCTTCCCTGTACTTTAGCTTTAAAACTTGAGAGGCTTGGCCTGTCCTGTGATCACCAGGGTGTCTAGAAAGGAGGCAAATTATCTGACTTGTGTAAACTGTAGTCACAGAAATGTTACCTCTTAAGATGTTAGGGTGCAGCTGCCGGCCTACTGACTTCCTCCAGGCTCCTTTGTGTGTGTTCTGTCTGTTCCGCGTGGGCTAGAAGATCCTTACAAGTGCATGAGAACACGTTTGTAAACCTTGATTGTTCACATGGTATACCAAGTGTAGTCCATTGCATATGCTGACTCCTCTGAGGGTCTTCTGCATGCAGTGGGCTAACTTCACCATGCTCTCTGCCATTGTAGTCTCAGGACCTTAGTTATGATCCATTGGTGACTTCCTCTGCTATAAGCCCCTCCCACAGATGCCAGGCTCACTGATAATGAGGAGGAGACTGTACTGTCCACTCACTAGAATTGGTAGAGCCTCAGAAAATAAATTGTTTCAGTGAACACTGAGAGCCTTATACGTTTGTTCCTAGGGCACGGGGATACAGAGATGAGTAGAAGTCTTTGTTCTGTAGCAATTTACAGTTATCTAGGAAGATAAACATGTAGTGACTATAAGTGGGTTAATTATAATAGAAGAATCAAGTGCAGAAGGAATATAGAGGAGAAATTGAGGAAGGCCTGACTGAGGAGACAGCATTTGAGCTGGGCTTTGTGGAAGAGGGTTTTTCCAGAATGAGGAAAGGACAGCCCAGGTATTGGGAACAGGTACAAAAGGCACAGGGCTTGAACTTGTGCTCTGGAGGGGCAGCCTCTGGTGTGACTAGAGGGTAGTGTGAAAAGGCAAATAATTCATACATTCATTTTTAGCAAATATTTGTATAACACCTTCTAAGTTGAAGGCACTGTTCTAGGAAGTAGCAAGAGAACAAAGTTCTTGCCCTTACGTACTTTACATTCTCGTGGGGTAGAGAGGTGAATAAATAAGTCAATATATGGAGTATCAAGTGGTGGTAAATGCTTTTGAGAATAACAAAAGAAGATGAAGAGGTGAGGGAATGTGGTAGGTGATCAGGGAACTCCCCTCTATGAAGATGTCAATTGAGCAGAGCCTTGAAGTGAGAAACAAGCCATTGGATATGTGGGAGAGTGGAGATGGTGTGGGAGGGTGTGCTCTGAAGCAGAAGGAATAGTATGTGCAAAGTCCGTGATGCACGATTGTGTTTGGCATGTTTGAGGAATAGTAAGGAAGCCAGTGGGGCTGGACAGGGGTAAGTGAGTGAGGGCAGGGCATGAGGATGAGGATGAGATCAGGGAGGCTGGCAGGGCAAAGGAGGGAGGTGGATGATGTAGGTCCTTGTAAGTCATAGTTTGAACTTATAATTCAGTTGGAGAGACAGACTGATATATGTTTATGAAGAGTTCTCAATGCTATGCTAAAAACTTGGGCTTTATTCTGTGCTAAGTGAAGATGTTTAAGCAACAGAGCAATCCAGCCAAGTTTATATTTTAGAAAGATAACAGCGTCACTATCCAAGACACATTGTAGACTATTTATATAGTATTTATATAGTATGCTGCTCTTCTATGCATTACAGGATATCTGTTACGTACAAATACTTACATACAAGATACAAGTGTGAATGTAAGCACTTGGGAAATATCTGAAGGAACCACACAAGAAACCAGGAGAGTGGGACAACTTACCATGTCCCCTATGATTGGAATTCTGAAGAGTACACACACGAACTACTGGACGTGTGCTACCAGCCTCCGGCTAAGGAGGGAAATTGCAAGCATCAGAATCCTCTTTTACTAATCAAGCGAGTTAATCCGCCTGCGTGATGACGTCATCTCGACGCGCGGTGGCATATACGCAGTAGAAGGAGGTCCGCGAGCTGCGTGGGCTTGTGCCTAGGCGTCTGTGGTTCGAGGCCTTGTGCTGGCACCGGGGGCGCCGGTTGGCGACTTTGTCACACCTGGCGTTGGGTAGTCGGTATCTTGGGGGTGATGTTAGCCAGTGGCATCATGCCCGCCGGCGCAGGGGTCAGTGTTGCGGCTTTTCAGGACGTTCGTCGGCCAGGAGGAAGGGCGGAAAGCACATCCCAGAAAGGTAATACGCCTTGGCCCCTGGGCGTTGCCGGTGGAGCTGAGCCCCTGGGCCTGGGCTTCGTCTCGTGCTGTCGCCTGTCACAGTTTCCCCCGCGCGCTGGCCCGTCCGCGCTGTGCTAGGGGGTATCTGTCGTCTCGCGGCTCAGTTCACAGTAGCTGAAAGGGACAGTGTGTGATATTCTGATTTCTCCCCACCGTTTTAAAAGGGAGGCTCTGGCCATTGCTCCTCGGGTAAAATGCAGAGGGACTTTTTAAGATGGGACTGTCAGTGTTGGGGACACTCCTTAATTACCAAAATGGAATCCCCTTCAGTTCCTCAAGCTGTGTTGTTTAGGCACAGGAAATGTGCGTAATAGTTACCGGAACTAAGTTTGAGTGAAAAAACGCACGGGTACTGCCGAATTTTCCATCGAAACAGTTGATTTGTGTTGTCTCTTGGAATGATAAAGGGCGTACCGTTGCTTCCTAACCCGTGTCATTTGAGAGATCTACCTCTGTACGTTCAAATGATGAATTTTGAGGCTTTGCTCATGTGTGTAGTAAACCCTTTAATCCCCTAAGACCTTCCTTTCCTCCATCTCATACCGCATTAACCCCACTTCAGTTTATCTCCTGAATTTCTTCCGAATCTGTCAACTCTTCCTCAACATCCTAATACTGAACTTGGCTGTCTGTTGCAATTAGGTCCTACGTAGTGTCCATATATCTTGTTTCCTTCCATCCATCCTGCACACAAGAAACCTTAAAAGCAACTTGGAACATTTCTCATAAACATCACTCAAAAACATTCTTTTGCGAATAGAAAACAAACTGTTTGCCTTTAAGACTGCGTGGTCTAGAATCCTCTCTGCTTCTCTAGCCCCATCTTGTGCCGCTATTGCCCTGACTTTCTATGCTTCAGATACACTGAATTAACCTTAGTTTTAACTCATGTTACAGAAGTCAGTTCAGTTATTATTTTTCACTGTGATTCCTAGCATTAAGGAATTTTATTATCCGGTTTTGTATGAGGACTAAAACTAAACTGTGAAGGGGAAGAATTGAGTTCAAACTATTTCAGTCAACACGTATGTATTAATGATATGATACCTTAGTAGTCAACAGCAGGCTATGTTCTATCAGGGATACAGAAGTTCTGGCCATCTCTGGTTTTAGATATCCCTAATTTGTTGAGACCTTTGCATTGTTTTGTTGCCTTTTATCTGTTTTCAAGATGGGAGAACAGGAACGAGGGAAGTATAGGCTATTACTAGGTGGGGTTGAATAAGTGGAGCCGCAAAATGCAAAGCAGAAAGAAGAGGGACCTACTATAGAGGGATATGATTTCCATTTTCAAGGCGCATTCATCCTATGCAGGGAGACAGCCTAACATAAAATTTGCCTAACAAAAAATATATTAACAGGTGGAAAGACTATCTCCCAGTTGAACAGCGGATGCCTGGGACTCATTTCATTGCTTTCAAAGTTCCTTTAAAAAAGGTGAGCAATGGGCTTCTCTGGTGGCGCAGTGGTTGGGATTCCGCCTGCTGATGCGGGGGACGTGGGTTCGTGCCCGGTCCGGGAGGATCCCACGTGCCGCGGAGCGGCTGGGCCCATGGGCCATGGCCACTGGGCCTGCGCGTCCGGAGCCTGTGCTCCGCAGCGGGAGAGGCCACAACAGTGAG
>NW_006792737.1:157036-180247 GCF_000442215.2 Lipotes vexillifer
AAGTTAATACCGTATTCTTCGAGAAGTCGGAATTCACCATATACAGCCCTGGCTCTCAACCCCATCGTACTCCATTTTCCCTTTTTATAGCAAATACTTTTTACCACCTTTTTCGCTTTCCAGAAATGGAATTCATAGATAAATACAACCTACTTTTCTACTTAATTAAAAAAACAACAACAATGGAATGCCCTAACTCTAAATAAAGAATAAAGTAATTTATAAGTAAGTAATATGTATGTAAATGCTTGGGGATGACTATACTAGAAATAAAGAAATAGTCAGTTACTTGAACCATGAATGCAATAAACTATGGACTTTGATAATGATGTGTCAGTGTTGGTTCATGAATTCTAACAAATGAAGCACACTGGTATGGCATGTTGATAATGGGGAAGGCTGTGTGGGATGAAGGAGAGAGGGTATAAGTGGGAACTGTGTACATTTTGCTCAGTTTTGCTGTGAATCTCAAACTGCTCTAAAACTAGTCTACTAATTTGAAAAAAAGTGTGTGTTGCTGTCCCTTGAATAACCAAACAGGTGAATGGAACAGAGTACATGTATAAGCGGAATATATAAAATAATATTTAGCAGTGAAAGCCATCCTTTCTATACGTAGATATTCAAGAAGTATTTATTTTTGTGTCTATTTTCAGGCACTCTGCTTGGAGCTGGCAATACAGCGGTAGGCAAAATTGATGTGGTCCCTGCCTTCTGGGAGTTTACAGTCAGGTTAGGAGACCAACATGAAATAAACAAACATAGAAATAACTATATAGAAGTGAGATTATTTTCTTCCGTTTAATCTTTGGGGAAGAAAGGATTGTAATATCGCTTGTAAACTGCAGAGGAGGAAACTTTACGTTGAATCTCATATGTTAGCATCACAGGGTTTGAATAAATGGATAACACAGTAAAGGATTTTAGACACATGTTCTTTCTTACTTTATTCTTTCTGACAGAGTTTTGAAAAGAATCTTGCTCCAGAAGAATGTTTCCCCCCCCCAAACAAACTCCAAGAACACAATGAAGAACTTGGGCTGATTATTGACTTAACATATACTCGCCGCTATTATAAGCCAGAGGTAAATAGAACCCGTAATTGAAAATGACCTTCTTTCTGATACTGTAATAATTCATAGTATTTCAGTAATTATCATCTTATGCTAAGGTGAATCCTGGCCTTCTTTCATGGGTTCAAAAAGGAAGCTAGTGGTTTCCTTAAATACACATTTGTAATTGCTGTTTCAAAATGAGATTAAAGATATGAATTGAACTATAGTATTTAGTAGGCTCTAGATATGCTTAAGAAGTGCTATAAGCTTCCATGTTCTATATTTTGAAAAAGAAGTAAACTTTTAGTAAGCATCGTAGTACCCTAAAAGGAAAGAAAGGTATGTCCATTATGTCTTTGGCACTTATTTTAAGCAGTTGCCTGAGCATGTTTAAGCATCGGGGTAAAAGACAATTGTTCTCTAAGTTTTATGCTTTCTTTTCCTAATACCTTCTGATGTAGTACAGAAACACATATATTCTCCTGGCGCACGGGCTTAGTTGCTCCACAGCATGTGTGGGATCTTCTTGGGCCAGGGATTGAACCCGTGTCCCCCGCATTGGCAGGTGGATTTTTAACACTGTACCACCAGGGAAGCCTGATAATTTATAGTTTTAAAAGTATTTCTCTTTAATTTTTGTTTTTTGATGTAAAATAAATGGAAAATACCATATAGGAAGAAAAACAAAAGGCTCCAAAGTGGACTTGAGAATTACAAATGTCTTCGAGCCTATATAAAAAATATATGTTGGATTACAATGCAAATTCTAAATCCATATTAATATAAATTGTCATCATCCAGCTTGCTATGCCAATGCATAAGTAAATATTTAACATGTAGAAATAAGTCACTTAGACTAAAGTAGAAGGTGAATTAAGGAAACCTTCAAATGTGTGCAAAAAAAAAAGAAATTTTGCATTTTATACTAAGTAAGAACTGCAAAGCTACTGAGGCTATTAGTTCAGAAAAAAATAACAATAAATATAAAATAGGCTATGTACTCCAGAGCAGTTTTGTCTCCTTCGAGAATCATCTGGTCTTATGCCGTTCTTATCTCCAAAATATTTTTTTTTCTTCTGTGAAGTGTTATATCAACTTGGACTGCTGATCTTCGTTTGATATAATCATCAAGACATGAATCCTATTGTATGTGAAAAGTCACTACAAGAAAATAAAAATCTAAAACACATTTGAGTTTTATTTTACTACTACCTTTATTATATAAATGTAGTACAGACGAAATACACTTTATTTGGTTGAATGCTTAAGCTTTCAAGTCAACCAGCTGATTCAGAGAGGAGTAAAATTTATTGTTGGAGGGAAAAAATGATTCTAATAAAGATAATGACAGTGATAATTATTTGTAATAATGAGAGCTTCTTAAAAATGTAGATCTGAGACCTCTCCCCAGACCTACTAAATCAGAGCCTGCATTTTTACCAGATTTGCTGTGATTCTTGGAAAAATAAAAGAGAAGCACTTTTTCAGTGTCCTTAACTGTCCCCCAGCACTAGGGAAGGAAGAGACAGACTGAGAGAGTCACTGCCAGTCAGTGCTCACAACTATGTGCATAGTAAATACACGATAGGAGATTTAAATAACTAGAAAACTTGTATCTACCTTAGAATAGTGAAAAATCTTGAAAAAAAAGTGCAAAATTTATTTATGAAAATGAACAAGCCCTTATATAATTGAAAAATATTTAGGTAGGCCATCTATTTGTTAGGATGTCTGGCTTTAGGGATGGTGGAGACTTAGCAGTTTCTACTGCATGTGTATGAAGCTGATTAGAATCTGGATTCAATTTCAGGCATCAAGACCAACTTCTTAGTCAGCACTATTAACTCTTCTACAGACTTCTTCGTCTCTGATATCAGAAGATTGTAAGCATCACTTTACTTCTACAGACTGCCATTCCATTGACAGTAGGGCAGAAGAGAGGGGTTGATGAGCGAATTCTAATTCTAATGAAGATTTTTTCATATGTTGAACTGATAACCCATCTTGAACTAGTTTCTCTTTTCTTCCTTTCTAGATTTACACATAAATAAACCCCTTCTTATCTCATGTCAGTTTTGTATAAGTGAACTAAACTAAGTATACAATTTTATATGATAAACCTTTGATCGAAGCCTAAAGCATTGTATAGCTTTCAGGATTGAAATTTATGACTTAAAACTAATTTTATTAATTAGTTTTTATAGCTAAAATTCATACATATTAAGGTTTGAATTTAGTAAAAGTGATTTGAAAAGGATGGATTTTGTCATTTTCTAAATATTTTTCACTTTTTTAAATAGAAATATAGTTGATTTACATTGTTGTGTTAGTTTCAGGTGTACAGCATGATGATACAGTTATATATATATATATATATATATATATATATATATATACATACATACACACTTTTTCAGATTCTTTTCCCTTATAGGTGATTACAATATATTGAGTAGGATTCTCTCTAAATTTTTTAATGTAAATTCCTCCTCTCCTTTTTGGTTTGGCAGAAGAAATATCTGAAGAAAAAATTTAAAAAGCAAATGTGTAAACCTGTATCAAGAAACAAATATCCCAGAATTTCCAAGGCATTTGTCAATGTTTTACTATTTCATGATTAATTTATTCTCTCTCTTAAATTGGCTATATTTCCTAAAGTTATTATATTTTGACATCTGATAGTACAAAGTGATACTTTTGGACTCAAATAAACAAGGAGGCCATTTTTTTGTTATGCAAATGTATATTTCTGACCTTAAAAGAGAATTCACTTACTGGTTTAAATACATTCACAATGGTTTATAGAGCTTTGCTTTATTAAGTAGCATAAACTGCTGGGTATAAAAGATAAGAGTGTTTCCAGGATCAGGGTAATGATTTTGATGCTCCTAAAAATATGGACAATGTCTTATTTGTCATTAATGTTGAAAGGTCAGCACCTGGTCATTGCCTAAATAAAAGTTGACTTAATTTATACATTTTATAGAGACTCAGAGGCAATGCCATCTTTAGAGAAAGTGCATTATAACTATATAAAAATGTGATGAATAAGTTGCTATAACAATGCAATATTCTTTTGTCTCAATTGAACCTCACTTTATGAAGCTATCATAGCACACGGTTTAGTTGCTACTACCTCTTCTTCTACCTGTTAGTGAAGACCTGCTGATCTCAGACATCCACTGTAAATATAGGCATTCTTATCAGATTTTCACTTATTTGCAAATTAGCCATGATTGCTGAATTTTCTTCTCTTAGAACCCCCCCACCCCATAAATCTGAGGCCATTTCATTCAAAGAAATAACTTTCTCCCTCTCCCCTCAAACATCAAAGTAAAAAAAGTGGGTCACATCCTTTCACAGGTGGCTCATATTACACTGTAACAGGTCCAGTAAGTTCAGTTACACTTACTTTCTGAAATATCTCTATATCTTTAGGGACCACATTTCCACATTTTTTAGCAATATTTTTCTAATTACCTTTGTTTGCATCGATTTTTGTTCTTAAATAATTTATATTTTAATTGAAATTTTGTTTTTTAGCTGTGTTTTGGGTGACATTGCCTTAGACGATGAAGACTTAAATATCTTTCAAATTGATAGGAGAATTGACCTTACACAGAACCCCTTTGGAAAATTTGGACATACCACAGGTACAGTTGATTATTTGATTCAGTTTGCATTCATTTAGAAGAAAATATACTCTTGAAATCCTAAAATACTCTTTAGATCATTTTTAATATTCCAGTGATCAACTTTGATTTTCTTGATATGAATGAGCCTATTTAGAAATTTAAGTTTTACTCATAGTTTTAATTTTATTAATTAATGTATTTAACAAAGATATTGTAGTGTTTACCATGTACCATGTACCGGGCCTGATTTAAGTACTTTGCAGGTGTTAGCTCTTTGAATCCTCATAATGACCCCATGAAGGTAGCTGCTTATTGTGATTTACAAGTGAGGAGATGGAGATTTACAAGGTTACGTAGTTTTCTTATTGTCACATAGCCAGGAAATGACTGAGTCAGGGCCAAAATTCAATTCTGAGGAAGGTTAAATTTCATAGTCTTGAACATTATATTCAGTTGCCTCTTATTTAGATATTGAGATGCAAAAAGTAAATTATTCTTAGAGTCATTAAATACAAACTTATTTAGAAAAATTTATATATCTATTTTTATAATTTTTGTGGAAATCTGGAAGAGAATTTCAATTTCAGCTGTTTGAACATATTTGAATTATGCCTATATGAGACTTGTAATATTTTAAAAGACATTTGGGTCCTCATTTTAAAATATCTGTACTAAAATTTAAAAATTATTTTATATTATCTTGATATAATTTTTATTCTGTATTTTATTTTGGAGAAAAATTGCAAGGTTAAAAATGTAAAATTTCTTTTTGTAATTATTGCTAAAACATTTATTCAGTGTCATGCTTTTTGATTTCATTGAATCTCTCCTTCTGTCCAATGCTATTTTTATTTTCTTCTGCATTCTATGGAAAATAAAACATATAGTTCCTCTGTGGTATCTAGCAGACAAATATGTTTCAGTCTTAAGACTCTTTGCCCAATTTACTTTTTTGCAGCTTTTTATTATGACATGTTTCAAAGATATCTAAAAGTTGATAGGATAATGCAAGCAACAACCATGCACCTTGAAGATTCAGCAGTTGTTCAGTTTACCATATTTGTTCTCTGTATGTGTGTGTGCATGCATCCATGTACAAGTATGTATAAAATATTTTGAAGTGAATTGCCAACAACATAGCTTTTCAATATTAAATAGGTTAGCATGCCCTTTTAAGAATAAAGACATTATTGTACGTAATCAAAATATTATTACATATAAGAAATTTATGTAAGGTAATAAAACTTAAATAATACAGTACTTAATATGCTTTAGCCTTTTTATACATAGTGAGTCTTTTCTGAAACATACACCAAATATATGAGGGAAACTGCTTTGCAGTGTAATCGCGATAGTACATTCCTATAGGTATGTTTATTGACAGACTCCAACCACTATCTCGCACTTAACACTGTCACAGAGACAACAGATTTGGAACAAGAGAGCAATGATATAACTCAGCAAAATTTTAAATTTATCACATTACATTCTCAATTTTTATTAAGATTTTCATTACATTCAAGCTTTATTCAGGTCATTTATTTAACCCATTGTCCTCTCTTTGTACTGGGAACATTCATTTTCTGTGATTTAGAACATTTTAATACTATGTAATTTTGTCATTTCATTTATAGTTAAGCTCTGAAATAGTAACATTTAGAAGTAAAATATCATTATTTAGATAAATAGCATAAAACAGAATTATACTATCAATTATAAAAATCATACTGTAAATATATATGTGAAAGTTACATGTTTCAAAGTAATTTGCACTATTCAGTTGAATTTCAAACATCATAAAGAATTCTATATTTTAGTTTTTTCTTACTCTAACTTTTCCCTTTCTTGTTAGTTTGTACTGAATTGACTATATTTATTTTCTTATTTCAAAATGTATTGTCTTTCTCAAATATTTATTAGGTTTGTATATTTTTATTTAAAAAATTTTAGAATATATGAAAAATAAACACATATTATGAATTTTTCCTTTTTTCTATTTCAGTGAACTATATACACAGAATTTTATTTATATTGCTATAAAAATTATTCAAAAAACATTATTGACTTTGAGAGTCTTGAAATGTTTTTCCTAGCCTATAATTATTCTTATGCTTATAATTACCTTAATATTAACTAAGACATTTCTTTTTTCTCATAATTAGCCTCCTTCTATACCTATTTATATGTGTTTCAGACCTACCTAATATGCAATATAATTGTTATGCAATGGTCATTTCAAATACATTTTTACTATCCTTTAAGAATGTTTGCTGTAACTGCTTAGGAATGAATGCATTTAAGTATTACCTCATCTTTCTAAAATATTCAATGAAAAATTTCAAAAATTTTTCTCAAGGGGCACAGCAAAAATGTGACCATGTAATTCAAATAATTAAGCAGATTATTAGTGAACAAGCACTCTAACTTATTTACCTTATAAGGACTTAATTGATATTTCCTATAAGAGGCTTATATATTAATAATTTTTATTATTGTTTTTGTTTGTTACTAGCTTCAATCTAGGTAATTAGGTTTCAGTATTAATTTCAAAGGGGAAAAAATATTGGAAGGAAATAGTTCAAACTATTTCCATGCAAGAACCCTTTGTGGTTTGCGTGAATTTCTGGTCCTCTTTCATGGTCTTAGCCCACAGGCTCATGAACCACTTGTTCTGATATCATTAGTGATCAAATTACTTGTTTTCTCAATGATACCTCTTTGTATTTGTCTATCAAAGATTCAAGGAGAAGGCAAAATAAGAGATAAAACTGGGAGAGCATTTCGTTAAAGCCCTGGAATGAGAATCAGAAGATTTGGATTTTCGTCAAATGATCTGCTTTCTGATATGACTTTGTTCTTAAAATTGCAAGAAGACATATTTCCTTATGTCACCCTCTCCTCTACATTTTGAGCTATAAAATTCTTTATATCACCTTCAAAAATTTTACAAATTGCATAACATAACAGTGTATTTTGCAGCTGGACGTCCTTTGGGATTCTCACCTTGTGAATTTTTTTAAATTTATGTTATTGGTTTTTATAAATTATAGAAACTAATTTTCAAAATTTATTTGAATACATTATAAAATGTCATATGCTATTAGAAATATCTCAAAATTTATCCAAGCTTTGGGGCAAAAGTTGCACTATACACTTGCTTTTTTTTTCCTGTTGCATTGAGAATTTACATACCTATGCTCTTCTAACATTTTTATTTCCATTTGCTGATTTGCCATCTGAAAATATTTAGTTTGTATTGGGAAAATAGCTGAAATGCACTCAACAGGAAAGAACAACTTGTTGTCATCCTATATAATATTATGTGATGTCAAGGTCACAGTGAAGAAAAATGTTTCAAATTATCAATAGATGACGCAATTGCCATGATGTCCAAATAAAGTCATTTAGATTGCTCTCTTAATTTCTCTTACCCCCTTAGTTTTAGTTACTAAAATTTGTTATTGTAGAATTTTTACCCTCTTCCAAGATTTATGGGTATTCATTACTTTAAGACCACATAAAAAGAGATGTCCAAAGAGAATCAATGTAGCCTATTACTATTACTTATTTACAAGAACTTTAATTTACAGTGAAGTTAACTTACTATTTTCTTTTACTCTTTAAGGTGGATTTGGAGACCATGGTATGTCAAAGAAACAAGGGGCCCTCTACCAACTTATAGACAGGAAAAGAAGAATTGGCTCTGGTATATCAGTGTTTAAAGTTTCAGACACGATGTACAGTGAATATTATACTCATAGTAGTTCTGTTTGCCATTAAGCTGCAAATTATGGAAAGGATATATGCTGAGAAAGAGTCCTTTTATTCATTGTTATTTTGTTAGTTGATATCCAACATAAGTTTTTTAGAACTTAATTGGGGACATTTGAAATATTTTAGCTTATTTTCAGCTCTTTAATACAAAAATATATTAGGTGTTTATTTTATTGTTGGTATTTATTTCCAGTAAATTGGTATTTCTATCAAGCATGGAGCTACATCAGTTTTAGTCAAATGGAAAAATATCATGGCTGTTTCTTTTGAAATAAAATCCACTTAAAGTAAATTGTCAAACTGATTAATTAGATTAAAAAATAATTGAAAATATTTTTTACCCTTCCAAATATATATATAGGAAAACATTCAGAGAAACTGCCTTCTGGCTTAGTGATTAGTTAATATTTAAAGTATTGAAATTATTAATCACTATTTGTAGATTTAAGAGTTTCTTTTTCAAGTCTTCTGTTCAAAGTTCATATCCTAACATATCTTAAATTGATTAGTACTAATTAAATATTTTAAAGTGCCTACTTTTAAGGATTAATTTTCCAAAGTGAAGATACTTTGCTCCAGGATATTAAAAAGTTAGACATGTTAGGAACACAGGCATAGGGCGCATACATTCAGTATTCACTGTGTCTGAAGTGTATGTAAGTGGTAAACTATTTGTATCAACAATGATATATAAATAAGAAAAAAGTAATCATGAAAATGTAGGAAAAATAAAACAGTAAAAAAAAATTATGAAGGGTCATCAAGAAAAGTTAGTGACTGCAGACTTGAAAGCTCTTCCACAATAGACTGCATTTTATGTTGGCCTGTTCACCTTGTGTACTGCTCTCTAAATCTTTTCTGTTGTGTGGATATGAATCCCGAGGAAATTGAAATAGAGATAGCCCAAAGTCCCAGAATCTGAGATCATATCTGTCTTATTCTATTTCATTTACTATCTCTACAGTGTAATATTCACAATTTTAAGCTGTACTACAGAATATCAATTCTGATTTAAAGGACTAGGGACTTAGCAGGAGTAAGAAAGGTTTTGAACATCATAGGACTTTTTAAACAATGTCTTTTTAATTCTAGTGGTGAATTTCTTAGTGCTCTAGTAAAGTAGAAAACAAAATAATTTTTCTGTGGCTTACAAAGTCTACCTGACTTCTGTCCACTGTGGGCTGTTGTATGGAAATTCATCAAATTTGCTCATAGAGCATTAGGAAATAGTATTTTGACATGAACTACTTAAATATTTTAACACTTTTTTCAAGTATGTAATATAAATGAAGTTTTTCTTTAATGCATTTTGACTTCAAGCATATTTATATAAATGTGTAAATAAGGCATTTTACCTTGTCCTTTAAGAGGTAAATGATTCTCTGACCAAGGACTTCTGTTTCACAGAATGTTTTAAATGTCACTGCAGGCTTGGAGCAAAACAACACAGTTAAGGAAAAAGTACCTCTAAAATTCTCAGGGCAAAATGAGAAAAATTGAGTTCCCAGAGCTGCTATATCAAGAACTGAAAGAGTATGGCCTGGAGGTGTTATTCTTTACATTATAGGAGGCAACTTCACTGGTAAGATATTCCCAGAGAGTCTATTTTGATAAAGAATTAATAATTATCATATAGATTAATTGTATATTTTTAAAGAATACTAACATATAAAACATAGTATTAAATGAAATGTGAGAAATACTCCATTCACCTGAGTTGTCAGTTAGGGTGTCTTGAAATTTAAAAATGTATTTAGTCTTGAGTTCTAAGAATCTAAAGAACTATTCTGGTTTTTAAATTGAATTTCAAATGTACCCATTAAATCTGGAAGCTGATTTCAGCTGTATGTCTTGATGTATGTCTTGTTCACAGAGCCTTGTACACACATACTTGTAGAGACAGTAAGCTCAAGCCTACTGATTATGAAGGCAGTGTCCACTCTCAAGAGTGGCTCACTGCAGTGATCGGAGCTAGTATTCTTTGGTTAATGATAGAGGTGGTGTCTGACCTGTGCAGCCAGACCTGGGTTGGAAGAGCCCACTGTTTTATTAATGTCATGCCATTTTTCCAGGCAGCCAGCGAGCCATGTTCAAGCAGGCCATGAGGCACTGGGAAAAGCACACACGTGTGACTTGCATTGAAAGAGGGGATGAAGAGAGTTACATTGTATTCACATATAGGCCTTGTGGGTAAGTAGAACCAGGGAATGACTTAAGTAAATTTAGAAGGGAAAAAAAATCCATAGGTAAGATTCATTTTTTAATATTTGCTTAGTATTTTGCCCATGAGAGAGTATGAATTTTACATAAGAGAATATTATATATTAAATAAATATACTCTTTGATCACAGACCTCTGTGCATCCTCCACCACCACAGCTGCCTTTCCTTCCATTCTAACTATATGGTGGCATTGCCAACATCCCACTAACCTGAGTTAGAAACCTCAGTATTGTTTTTAGTGATTGAATTTTTAGTGATATCAACAGAAATATTTCTGTTGATGTCCACTATGTCTTATGGTTTCCACTTTTATCCCATGTCAGTCCCCTGGTCCATTCATGTCTTTGTCCCCTCACACCGGCTGTACTCCAACTGCTCTCCAGTCTTGCTTAACCAATTCACTGCCACTAGAATTATCTTCAAAAAATGCTCTTCAGAGCAAAATACTACACTTTTTGAGATTCCTCAGTGTTTCCTCCTACAGTGATATTTTCTAGATTTGCTTCTTACAGGATAACAATACTCTCTTCAAAATAAACTGTTCTATAAGTTGTGAAAATGCTGTGTTAAATTTCAATAGGTATTTCTACAAGCAGTGTGCTAAACCTTACTAATATTCAACCAATTGAAAGAAATATAGAGTACAGTGTTCCCTAAACTTATTTTAAAAAGGGAACACCCATCTCACCCTGTTAATAGTGAAGAACGTATATCAGTATTCCAGAACACATTCTGGGAAATGCTAGCCTGAGAATAAAACCTAGATGCTTGGATGTAACATTTAAGGAATGCCATCTGCTGCTTCTGCTGCCACCACTTCTCTCCACAAATCCCATAATCTAGCCAAGATCCAGTAACAGCAGTTCTCTAAGCAATGCTGTGTACTTTAAAAGACTTTTCATTGTGAAAACTTTCAAATTTTTTCTCCCTATATTTCCAGTTAGTTGGAACTTATATTTAAATATTTGAGTATTTAAATTGTTTCCATTTTTGTTTGTTTGCTAAGAATACTTGATAGGGTGTGCTGTCTACTTTACACTGCATCACATCAAGAGGCACATATGCCTGGACCTACCACTTTAGTGATACTGTGATTGATCAGTGGATTCAAATGGTGACAGCCAGGTCCCTCAATTCTAAGTTCCCATCATTGCAAAATAGTCATTTTCTCATGTTGTTCTTTTCTTTTATTCCTTCTACATTTATTAGCTGAAATTCTTCTATAAAGAGGAATTATCTCTAATCAACTCTAAATATTTGAATACCCTCTATTATAGTTCACATGGAGAAGTAAAAATAAATGCATAATTCCTTTGGAGGAAATAGTTTATGCCCTAATGACACATATTTTCAGGGTGGAGGAAGTATATATTTCACTAGGTATTGGGGACATTACATCATCTGGCTTTGTTCTACCATATTTTCCTAGAACATTTAACTTAAAAAGTAATGAGTTTTAATTTTGGCCCTACTTAAGTGACATTAGGAAAAATTATACATTATTATTTTTCTATATATTTTGATAGTACCATAATTTTTTTAGCTGACTTATTTAAGCAATGTTTTCTTCTAAATTACTCTAATTACTTACTCTTGATAAGTTTTGGTTACATTTGAAGTCCCAACTAATTCTTTATATGTATTTAATATTTTTAAATATTAAGGACCTTTTAAGGTCCAAATCTAGACTGTCCTTCCTTCCTTCTGATTATCTAATAGGAGTGGATATAGCTCAGATTACATATTTCTAAATATATAATGTATTCAAATCAATACATCTTTTCTTTACCCATCCTTCAATTCTGTAAATACATGCAAAGCACCAATCACTTATTATTTTATTGCTCGAATTCTGTTTGTAACAAATTCATATTTATACTCATTTTCTTTTATTAATTTTGCTCTTTTCAAAGTTTTCCATTTCACCTGTTTTATCCTGCTAAACTATTTTTCCCCATTCACTATCATTCCTTCATGTTTGTTTTTGTGATGTTTTAGTTGTTTGAATGCTTTTACTTTCCTTTTTCATCAGTGGAAATCTTTCACATATTTCATGTGAAAGATTATTTCACCCATTTTTGAGCTGCCTGCAGTGGGACTTTGCTCTACAACAGCTATAATAGCTCCATTTCCACTGTTGGTTCAAATGTCTACCTTCATCAATAATGAGGGCAGGGAACTTACCTCTGTGTCCCTCATGACACACAGCACATGGCATTATAGGTAGGTGATCAGGAAAGTACCAACAATTTACAAAGGGGGTTTGAAGAACATGTACCAACAATTTTCAAAGGGGGTTTGAAGAACATGTACTTCATCAATTTAGAGATGTGAAAACTGAAGTTATGACTTTCCCCAAGGTACTTAAATCTGTAGTTACATTCCTAAAATTAGACTCGAGTTTATTTGTGACTGTTATAGTAGTAATGTCGCATTTTGGTGATTTGTTTTGGTGCTCATTTTCCAGTTCAAAGTTTGCCCTGTATTATTTTTTCAGTGATAGGAAGGATGATACTTTTTATAAAACTTGATCATTGGCCTGCTAATCATTCTAATCATTTTTGACTTCTAAATTTCATTTGAAATTACCATTGTTGACCACAATTTCATGAAATTATGGTTATTTCATCATTCTTGCTATGATAATGCTTTATTTATATCTCATAAAAATCAATTTAAATTATTAAAGAGTTTGACAGTTGGTATCACACAAAATAGTGAAAGCCATCTGGAATAAGATATATTTTGAGTCAAACATTTAACACTCTATTGGATTTAGTATTGAGTCTTTTCTCCTGTAAGAGCTGTGGCATATAATGTATCACATTTAGCAATACCTAGTATAAATATCCATAGAATATGGAGAACCTTTAAGGTGGTGCCATTGATATGGATGACAACATTTATCGTTCTGTTTCTAGCTTTAATCTAGAAGGCAAATGTGTCTTATTACTCCTTATCACTGTCATCACTTTCATTGAGTTTACCCACTAAGTCAGACAACTTGTAGCTCTTGCAATTTTTAAAAGTAAAAGCTAAAATAATCTCCATATTTATGGGAGGAATTATTAAATATGGAATCACCTATATCATTTAGACCATTATATTTCCCATCTTATTCTGCTACAGTCAATTTTTATTCAGTAAATATTTATTGGGTGTCTAGTTCCATATCAGGCCTTTGATAGGTGGGAAAATAATAAAATTTTAAAACGCAAAAAGTAGAAATCAGACCTTTTTTGCCATTTAGCTCTAGTGTATTTCCTATTTTTAAGTTGTATTATAATCCTACATTATGTTTATATATATCTGTATGCATGTTTTTAGGTGTATGATATCTTTGCTTCATCTGCAGTGGACATAAGCTTTAACCCTCATTATTGACAAAAGGTTCGAACTGAGCTATACATAATTTTCAATGAATGTCTATTAGCTTCAGTGGCATTTATTTATTTTACAAGATTATTATAAACAGCAAAATGTGAGACCATTTAATAATAGAAGTTGTTTGATTTTATTCTTTGTAAGTCAGAGATTTATGTAACTGAATTTATTACCTTCATCTATTATATGCTGATTTTTAATGATTGCTAAAAAACAATCAATCAAACAAACGTAGAGTTAATTTATTTTCTTATTTTCTAGATTTCATATGCTTTAATTGTATTTAACTTTGGTCAGTTTGATTATTCAGACTGTAACAGTAGTCACTTATTCATCCTTTCCTATTGAATTCTCATTTTGTGCCACTTACTATACTAACTTTGGGGACTATAAAATTGAATGTAAGTTGTTTTCTCTCTGCAAGGATGTTATAGTTAGGCAGAGGAAGTGTGCTAGCCAGGATTCTTGTTCTTAAGCAAACAGAGACTGGCTAACTTAAGCAGAAAACATAGTTTTTTAAAGGAATTTATAGAATTATACTTATAGAAAAAGTGGAGAGCCAGGCTGAAGGAGAAGTCTCCTTGTTGAAGCAAGAGCAGGTTGAACCCCTCACCTTGAGCATTTCCACCACTTCTTTGGATGCTTGCTGCTAATTACTAGTCTTAGCTCTGTCCTGCACTTAGGAGATCTGTTCTTTCAATAAGTATTTATTTATTAAAATTTTTGACTTTTTATTTTTCAAAATTTTTCCAGTTTTATTGAGATATAATTGACATACAACATAGCGTTTTAGGTGTATAACATGATGATTTTAGACTGGTATATATTGTGAAGTGATCACCACAATAAGTTTAGTTAACATCCATCATCATACTTAGTTACACTTTTTTTTTTCTTGTGATGAGAACTTTTGAGATCTACTCTCTTAGCAACTTTAAAATATATGATATGGTATTGTTAACTTTAGTCACCATGCTGCACATTACAGCCTCAGAAATTACTTATTGTGTAACTGGAAGTCTGTACATTTTGACCCCCTTTCATCCATTTCACCCACCCTTAGCCCCCACCTCTGGCAACCACCAATATGTTCTCTGTAACTGTTGAGTTCTGTTATGTGCCAGGCTGTATTCTAGGAGCTAGCATTATAGCATGAGCAAAACAGGTACACTTTCTGCCCACCAAAAGCTTACATTCTAGGTGGGGAGGCAAAAACCCTGCAAAGATAAATGAAATATAAAATGTTCTAATAGACAATAAATTCTAATACAAAACGGAAAGTAGTGTAAGTGGGATGGAAGGACATTTGCACAGAACTTGAAAGAGGAGGAAACAAGCCACATGTATATCTGGGAAACAGAGTTCCTGACAGAGAAAATAGACAGTAAAAAGGCTCTGAGGCAAGAGTATGTCTGCATGCTCAGGGCACAAGGAAACTTCATGGCTCGAGTAGAGTGACAGGGATGATAATAAGAGATGATATCTATATGATAAGATATTTGTGTGTGAAGATTGTGTAAGATCTTATAGTTTTTTTTAATAAGTACTTTGATTTTCCTCTGAGCAAAATAGCGAGCCTGTATCAGTCACCTTAGGCAATTTATGACGTGGTAACAAACAACTCCCAAATCCCAGGAGCTAGAGCAACAAACACTTACTCCTTACTCTTACTATATATCTGCCACTGGTCAGCTGTAGCTCACTCCAGAGTCATCACTATGGTGTCCAGTCTGATGGAGAAGCCTCTTTTTGGAACCTTGCAGTTGTAGCAGAAAGAATAGAAACAATATGGTCAACCATATTTGCTCTTAAAGATTCTCTCCAGAAATGACACAGTTTGTGCTCACATGACATTGTCCAGAGCAAGTCACCTGACTAAACCCAGCAACAGTAGGGTAAGGATGTATAATTATCTCCTAGAGAGGGGTAATGAATACTTCTGAATATTGACACAATTTACGACATAGTCATTGGAGAATATTGAGTAAAGAAGTGAAGTAATCTGAGTTTACATTTAAAACATATCTTTGTGCTGAGAAAAGACTGATGTGGGGAGGGCATAAAGCTTACAGGCATCTTTCTTTGTGCGTATAGGTTTTGCTCCACCAATCTGAGGCCAAAGTAGGGAATAGCAGGTTTTGGACTACCTTCTCACTCTCTATGGCTTAGTGAGGCTTCTCTAAAATTGGTAAAATATTTTCTTGAGAGGACAGGTAGGGCTTATAGTGGCCAAGCTTTAAAAGCAGCACTCAAATTTGAAACAAAATCAAAAGCCATGTACAAGAAAACGGCATCAAACCTGGATGAAATTAGAAAGAAACTCAGACATGTTAAAACCATGTTTTTATAAACTGTGCATATTAAAAATAAACTGTGCATATTAACCTGTCATTCCATATATAATTGTATGTGCATATATTTAGTCATTTGAGCATCTAGAATTCTTCCATTCCTGGACCTGTAGTATTTCAGAACTCAAACCACCACATTTTTCTTCACAGGACCATTGTAAAAGCCAGTGTGAAATGTATTTTTGCTTTCCATTATGAAACCCCATCTTATTTATTGGAAATTGTTATAGGTAAAATTATGCTAATAAAAGGTGTTTTAGATTAAAAGAATCAACCACATTGCTTGACTGTCTCCTGGATTTTGATTTGCAAAGTACTTTTTTCTCTGAATATAACCAGCAAAAATGATTCAGTGTGGGTAATTTAGTTGCTGTATAATCCTCAGATATTTCACTTTCATTACTATTGCTTTATAGTAGCAAATATTTCAGTTTAAATCTCTCCAAAATTTTGAGTTTTGCTACACCTAATACTTTACTATTTCAGTATGTAATAAATAACTATGTATGTATAAATTTAAAAGTCATGGTAAAAAAAAAAATCTACCTGAGAGCAAAAATACAATTCCCTGATTTTTTTCCCTACCAGTTACCTCACTTTTCTTTCTTTTACTGATTTATTAAGCTTAATTAACTCATAATAGATGCATAAATAATAAGCTGAATTACTTTTTCTAACTGGCATTTAAAGCCTACAGAAATAATTGGAATGACAAATGTGCTTACTCTGAAAAATGAAATTAGTGAAATGCATTTTAAAAATTTGGGCAATTAATTTTGGGCAATTTCCTCTTTTAACTTAATAAATTAGAAAAGGTGTTCAGTGTCCAGCACATTATGATTCCCATCTATTCAAGACCAGTTATTTACTGCCCTCTATTGCTGTCTAAAGGGGTGCCCCTTAGATAAGCTATTTTAATGTAAACCCTAAATTTTGAAGTTTTAGGTGTAATTTTATTTATAACTATGATTGTAGTTACCATATTATTATACCATTTAAAGCTTATTTTAAAGTGTGTCCATATGTGTCCACCCTTGCATGTGTGTGCACGCTCTCTCATGCACACTGACACATGTGCACGTATGCCCACACACACAAAATGAATAAATGGAATATCTATATTTTGGGTAGAAAAGCATCACTGAATATGTATAAATATCAATAAATTGAAGAAAATTTGCAGGAAGGTGCTCTGCATACTTCACATTCTGAAAGTCCAAGAGATTCTTTCAGAAGGTGAAATGGACTATCACACTAAACATTTGCCTGACCATTTGACACAGTCTCATAATTCTACCAGTTGTTGATTTTCCTTCACCAGTCAACCATTAACCCTAGATAATTCACCTTTTGAAACTAATTTTCCTTGATTGACTTCTCTTAAAAGTTCTCTTCTTTAAAAAAATTCTTCCATGAAGAGGAAAAGTAATTCCTTTTATAATTAACCAACATTTTTCACAAACTTAATTGTTTTTCTCAAAGAGGAAAAATAAACTTTGTTTTTATTTTTAATACTAAAATAATGGATTATTGTTAGATAACCATATTGACAAAGTAGTTACCTAAATGGGTTTTGAGGGTAAAAAATTGTATTAGAAATACATGTGAGTTGATGTCTTGAGTTTAACTATATGTATAATAGCCATTAATCATCATCATAAGTATTTTATTTTCTGATTTATCTTCTGAATACTCCTAAAAATTATTTAAGGCACATCTTCTAATATATGAATTAGTACAAAGGCACTTCAATAGATTATTTGGGGACTCGCACATATATCTACCAGGATTACTAGAAATTTTTATTAATGAAATATTTATTAATGAAAAACTGTTCTGCCTCTGAATGTGTTGGACTTTACAGTTCATGACAAAAGTTTCACCCTACTGTAATTCATTCAGCATCTCTCTGTCCACCACCATCTGCACTTTCTACTTTATTCCAGATGCTGCTCCTATGTAGGTTGGCGTGGAAATGGACCTCAGGCTATCTCTATTGGCAAGAACTGTGATAAATTTGGAATTGTTGTTCATGAATTGGGCCATGTGGTAGGCCTTTGGCATGAACACACACAACCAGATCGAGATAATCATGTAACTATCATAAGAGAAAACATCCAGCCAGGTGAGAGGCTTCAGAATGTGTTGGGTTTAAGGTTGACTAAATATCTTTTAAATGTATTGTACTATTTATCACTTAACTTCTTAAAAAATGTGAACTGTTTCTGTTGATATTGTAGATCAACATTTTGCTTGATTTAAAAATAGCTGCTATGTTGTTATTTTTTTCCTGCAGATCAAATGATCTTATGCATATTTTAGGCTTGCTTTTTTTCTTAAGATTTAGCTATTTTATATCCAAACTTCGGTGCTTTCCAAGAATGGGTGTAGGCTATTAAAACATAAATTTTTATTAATAAATTTTTAAAAAGTATTTTCTATACTTAATTCTATAATTTATGTTGTTGGCTTTTAAAAAGGGTCCAGGGTTTGCCACAAAATGTGCTGCTACCATACAAATCTATATTATATCAGGGACAATTTCTGGAGAAAATTCCAGGGAAGTGAGTCATTTCCAGGATAGTCCAAATATTTTCTTGAGATTTCCCCTGAACTACACTAAAGACAAATTCTTAAGAATGTTTTCAATAGTTTCAGTAGTTCAATAGTTAATATATAATTAAAATTTAATTTTCTCTGACAGTTGATGTGTGATAATCACGTCATTTAGTTTTTCATTTGTTTTACCTTTCATAATTCATAAAGATAAGTACATTTCAATTGCCAGAAGAAAAATCCTTTTGTTTAGAATTGTCTTAGAAAGTTGTGTGTATTTCAAGCAGAAGCAAAGCAGAAATGTGTCCTTATTTCCTTATTCATGGCCAGTTTTAAGTTACAAACATTTAATTCCTTAGAATTTCCTGTGATTTACAGCATTGTTCTATTTATTTGTTCATAGCATATTTGCTGCCAGTTATTTATCGAGGCACTATTAGATGTTGGAGATACTTCATGAAAATTACAGAGCTTAGTGTATGTATATCCATGTATACAAACGATTGCAAGGGAGTGAGAATACTGTTATATTGAGAACACAATCCAGTCCAAGCAAGGTGTGACAAAATGTGCCTTGCGAGTCAAGGGAGACGTCACAAAGGAACTGAAATTTAGAAGTAAAGGGGTTCTAAGTGCCCAGAAGAGTGATGGAATTTCTAACTGGAAAAAAATAAAAGCATCATGATCAAAGCTACAATTACAGATAATTGAATCATTTTTATTCGCCCAAATGGCTGCATGGTAAGTTACAAATGAGAGACTAGTTGGTAATTACCAAGGGAGATTAGATCATAGGGATTTTCTATCTGAAGCTAAGAAATTTAGATTTTATCCTTTAGCTACTGGAGAATAATCAAAGGATTGAAAGCAGAGCAAGTTCAGTTTAAAAAAAAAATTATTTCAGCTGTAGGGATTATTAACTGAGAATGGGGATATGGGGGTGGGGAGGATGAACATGACATCAGGGAAACCTATTAGAAACTTAAATAAACTGTTTATAAGAGATGACTAAGTCCTCAGTTAGGGTGGTGTAGGCCAAGAAGGAGGAGAGGACTAATCTTTCAAAAATATTTTAAGAGGAACATCATGTGAAAGCAAATCTTCAAGATTTTATTTTTAGGCAACAGGATGAATGGTGGCACCATCAAATGAACTAAGAAATATGGATAAAGCAACATATTTTTAAGAGGAAGAAAGACAAATAATTTCATTTAGCATATCCTTGAGTTTGAGAAGCCTTTAGATGGTCCAAGTGGAGATATTTAGTAGACAAAGGAAAGGTGAGTCTAGACTTTAAGATATCTAGAGATAGAAATTTGTTAGTGGATTTCACTGTCTAGGAAAATATTGGAGGAAGAAGAAAATAAGATTGTGGGTAGAATATGGGGAACACCAATATTTAAGCAACATTTTGTAGAATATCTCTCAAAAGATTAAGAAAGTTTGGTCTAAGAAGTAGGAGAAACATCAATGAATGTGATGTTACAGGGAAGAGATCACTTCAAGAATAAATAAGTAATCTGTAGTGTTGAAAGAGAAGTAAATAACATCTATACTCCCAATATAGAAGACTCTAATGCCTGACCAGCTATCAAGGTTCATCTTATACTTTATATCATTGGGAGACAAAGAGAAAATAATATTTCTGAAAATTACTCCAACTACCAACTAAATGAAAAGTTTTCTATCAACCACAGTTACTAAGTTTCCTCTATTATGTGGAAAAATAACTTATAAAGGAAGTAACTTCCAAGAATGATTCTTGCTCTTAAAAATAGGACTCTGGTTCAACATAAATTTATGTAGCTAAAACAAGCAGAAATGTATAAATAGTATGTAAATGTATAATACTTAACACAGTGCTAAACAATTTATGGCTTTTCATATTTTTGAGTCAATATGACTCATAATGTTGACTCATATTTTGAGTCAACATTCAATCTAATAGAAAACAACAATTCATTGCATGAGATGTCCTGAGTATTTGGAATTCCATGCACATTTTGTCATTCCTTGTTTGGATTCAACGATATTCTCAACATATGATTATTCTCACTTTTCTCACTCACTTGCAATCATTTGTATGTATGGACAGTTGGCCCTCCATATTCATAAGGGTTTTGCATCAGTGGATTCAACCAACCTCTGAATCAAAATTTCTTATTCATTGTACTAAACCATTTTATATAAGGGACTTAAACATCCACAGATTTTGGTATCCAAGGGTTTCCTGGAACCAGTCCCCTGCAGATACTGAAGGCTGACCGTACTATAGCAAGGTAATTCTAGTATGAAAAATTCATATTGGAGAATAATCTTCAGCAAATTTGTGACTTACTTTGGCTCAGAAATTTTAGATCAAGTGTTATTCTAAGGCAACGTCTAAAAAGTGTGGACTTTAGCTGCATTTATATGCAAGATTAGTGACTATGATAGGAGCCAATTTGGTACAAAGATTGGATTACTTTAATCCACTTTAGAACATGCCTTCAAGAAGGAGGTTGTCATTTTTTAAAAAATTGTTTAGGGTGAGTTCCACTGGTGCTCTGTATCTCTGATCCTTTTCTCTTCTGTTATGAAATGTCTGCTTTTCTTTATTTGGACCAAGTATGGATGGCTGTGTTCTTTTTAACTAGCCAAAACACTATGTCACATACATGGTAACTGCTCAGTTATATACATCAAAATGTATTACTGAAGTTGCTTCATGTTCCACTTTCAGAAATTTTTATGAAACATTTTGCTTTAATTAGAGAGTATACTCACATATTGTGCTTGAAATTTGAAATCTCCAGTGGATTATAGATTAATATTAAAAAAATCAGCCCCACAGCTTTATAAAAATCTCACCTTAGAATTGGTTGTACTAAAATATACTTACCATGTTTAATGAAGAAGAGAGTTTTTAACAGTTACTTCTATCAAAGGTTGAAGATAATGCAGGGTATTTCCCGAGAATAGTTGTAATACAGACAGGTAAACCAGAGATTTGTGTAATGTGTATTTCACTATATGGTGTGCTTAGTTCATTGAAAACTATTTATTGTGTGAATTCATTGTAAGGTGGACTAAAACACTTTACTCTGGGACTTGGGTTCTGTAACTTCACGCTGATTGTTTTATCTTTAATGCTCAAGTGAGTATATCAGACTTCCTTATCACATGTAGGGAAGATATTATACTCTGTGGCATCACTCAGTTTTTTATTGCTTTATGGGAAATTTTTAATTTTTATAATTTTATATTTTTAATTTTATTATTTTATTATTTTATTTATTTATTTATTTATTAAATTTTATTTTAATAAAATTTTTAATTTTATATTAAGTAGTAATACGGCAGTTGGAATAAAATTTAAAAAGTTACATAAGTGTTGTACAATAATAGTTCTTTTTTAAACTCCAGCCTTGAATTTGGAAGCCTAATTTGAATTTGGAAGCCTAATAACTCAGCTTTACACTTTGATGTTTCAAAATGAGCTATAAAAGCAACCACCTTTGGCTGCTGAAATTGTGAAAAATGAATCACTGAAACCTAAACTCTGAGGAAATACCCTGCCTCTGGAACCATTGATGTAGATCTACACATTTAACACTATGTTATTTTCAAATTTCAAGAAGTAATATTACAATACAAACAGGCAGTTGAGAAATCTATTAACATGAAGATATCCAGAAGTTAAAATAGCAGTCGTGAAAAGTAAAAAATGAAAAAGTAAGTTCTGAAACATATTCTCTTGACCAAAAAAGCCCTCCAAGTAGAGCCTCCTTTTCATCAAAGAGAATCTTGTTTCAGTTGCTGTGGTTTTATCTTTAGTGACAAAGTCACATAGCAAACGCCTGCAGTGTTCTGTGTACATACAAATATAGTTTTTATATTTTTTCCAGTGTTTCATAGAATCTAACACAAATAGGAAGTTGGGGTTTTTTTTGTTCTTGGCAAATATAGTCATAAGAGAAAGGTGGGAGACTTATTAAGTAAAAATGTAACTTTTTATAATCACAATATTGTTAAAAAAAAAAAAACAGTAGTTTGGGCTTCCCTGGTGGCGCAGTGGTTGAGAGTCCGCCTGCTGATGCAGGGGACACAGGTTCGTGCCCCGTTCCGGGAAGATCCCACATGCCACGGAGCGGCTGGGCCCATGAGCCATGGCCGCTGGGCCGGCACGTCCGGAGCCTTTGCTCTTCAACGGGAGAGGCCACAACAGTGAGAGGCCCGTGTACTGCAAAAAAAA
>NW_006792737.1:180257-213118 GCF_000442215.2 Lipotes vexillifer
AAAAAAAAAAAAAAAAAAAAAAAAAACAGTAGTTTTAAAGAAACAAATATTTAGAGAAGGTGAAAGAGTATAGAAAGAAAAAAAATCCAAAGCATGCTTTTGGTAATCTACCTTTTTGCCAAAATTAACTTACTAATTAAATTCAGTATTAACTCTTTCAGGATGATATTCAAGTGCAAGCAGTGGCACTGGATGTACCCTTTTGCGAGTACCTGGGTGTTAGTGTGTAAATACAACGTCGTGAAGATCAGCGATCAGCCTTTGGTAGAGAGTAGATGCAGGAAGGGCTCTTCTGTTCTCTTTTCTGTCTGTTAAGAGGCTTCTGAAATGTTTTCTGTGCCTAATTCTTATGTCAAGAGTACAATTTTCTGAAGATGGAGCCTGGAGAAGTGAACTCACTTGGAGAAAGATATGATTTTGACAGTATCATGCACTATGCCAGGAACACCTTCTCAAGGTTGGAGTCTCAGGTTATACCTTTTGACTTTTAATTCCTTTCCTCTGTGTGGCTCCTCACAAAACTAAGCTTAACATTAGAACTAGAACCACTTTCAAATATCGCTGTCATAAAGTACAAAATATACTTGATTGGTGTTTATAGCCAACAACAGACATTTGAGACTTTAAAAACACATTTTCACATTTCCTATCAAATAAATAGATTCTAAGTAAAAATTAAATTGTTTTGAATTATTTAATATTCTTAAATCTTCAAAAAGTTCAATTAAAATGATTACCAAACCAATCTGCATGTTAAATTGGCAAAGCGCTATTAATGAAAATTAGGCATTTCAAGTCAAATAGCAAGCTCAGTTGTTGAGTTGGAATGTTACACTGTCATGTGACTTGTGTTTTTATTGTGTATTTTCTGTTGCTCAAGTATTAATTTCACTTGAAATATGCTATAGTAAAATAATTATCAGAGAACATTTTAGGAAGATATTTTACTTCATATACTTTCCAGTTATTAACCTTAAAATTATTTTGTTAGTGACTGAATGCTAATTTTTAAGAGTGTAATAAATTTGGGTTTTGATCTATTTCACTCTAAACAAGATGTCATCAAGGCAGTGGTTTCCAGGTAAGGAATGTGAAACTGTTAAAACCGTTGAAGTCATATCTTTTTCCCATTTTATACCCATTTTACAGTCATGTCCATTCCACTCATTCTTTTCTGATCACCATGCCCATTTCACAATTCATTAATGTCTATGTTTAAAGGCAGGGTCAGGAAGAAGACAGTAAATTCAAGTTAATTCCCTGTTTTTTTAAAAAAAATATGTGGTAATAAGTAGAGAAGGGTGTAAACAAATTCTTAACACTTGGATAAATATTTAAATTATGCTTCTTTATGACCAAACTTTATTATTAACATAATTGAGTGTTAACTGTATTTTAAAAATCATTTTATTCTGAAGTATATAATTGTTCAAATATAATAACTACCCAAATACTTATTGTTTTTTGAATTGAATTGAAGTTTTAGCAGAAATACATCCATAAACTTGGCCTGAAATTAATCTTAAAGAATTATAAAGCTTTGTTTTCATGCTTGGAATTGAGTTTTCTTAGAAACATGTGAAAAATGAGGATTTGGGTACTAGTTTAGCCAAAGTGCTTCTCTTATACTGTTGAGTTATATTAGTTAGAAATAAACTGAGTTTAGATTCTTTGGAATAGAGCAGGTACTGGAGAATGGAAAAGGTAATTTATTATTTCTGTCCCTGGTAGACAATGAACCTATACCAAAGTTTGAAACATACATTTTCCCTTATTCTGTACTCCTTTCATGTCTTTAAATTGTTGGTTTTCCATAAACCACGAGGTTCTTGCAATTTATCACCGCCTACACCTAACTTTGGAGTTGCATGACAACTAGCCTTGAGCTATTATTTTCTCTTATTGTTTCAAAATGTACCTATTCACTTTTCCCAAATAAACTTATATTCCTATAGTGAAAGTAACTGTATCTACCTGTTAGAAGAATTGATCCAATTCACATTATTTTTTTTTCTGAATTTCATGAGGAAATATTTCACACAGCTCTCAGCCACCACCTCCAAAGTATTTGATTTTTTTTTATTATTGTGGTAAAGAAACCTCAATATCAAATTTACTGTATTATCTAATTTTAAGTGTACAACGTAGTAGTATTAAGTACATTCATATTGTTGTGAAACAGATGTCCAGAAACTTTACATCTTGAAAAACTGAAACCTTATACCCATTAAACAACAACTCTCTTCTCTCCCCCTGCCCCACCGCCAGCCTCTGGACCACCTTTCTACTTTCTGTGTTTATGAATTTGGCTACTTTAAATACCAAGTAGAATCACACAGTATTTGTCTTTTTGTGACTGGTTTATTTCACCTAGCTTAAAATTCTTTAGGTTCATCTATGTTGTCGCATGTAACAGAATTTCCTTCCTTTTTAAGGCTGAATAATATTCCATTAGATGCATATACCACATTTTGTTTATTCATTCATTTGTTGATGGACATCTGAGTTGCTTTCACCTCTTGGCTACTGTGAATAGTGCTGCCATGAACATGGGTATGCAAATATCTCTTCCAGATCCTGTTTTCCATTCTTTTGGATATATACACAGAAGTAAGTGGGATTGCTGAACTATATGTTTAATTTTTTGAAGAAACTCCATAATTTTTTTCTTAGATGCTGCACTATTTCACAATCCCATCAACAGTGCATAAGTGTTCCAATTTCTCCATATCCTCACCAACATGTGTTCTTTTCTGTTTTGTTTTTTAATTTTTTGATAGTAGCCATCCTAATGGGTATGATGTGATGTCTCATTATGGTTTTGATTTGCATTTCTCTGATAATTAGTGATGTTGAGCATATTTTTATATGCTTGGCCATCAACATCACCAATTACTAGAGAAATGCAAATCAAAACTACAATGAGGTATCACCTCACACCAGGCAGAATGGCCATCATCAAAAAATCTACAAACAGGGCTTCCCTGGTGGCTCAGTGGTTACGGATCCGCCTGCCAATGCAGGAGACATTGGGTTCGAGCCCTTGTCTGGGAAGATCCCACATGCCACGGAGCAGCTAAGCCCGTGCACCACAACTACTGAGCCTGCACTCTAGAGCCCATGAGCCACAACTACTGAGCCTGTGTGCCACAACTACTGAAGCCCACACACCTAGAGCCCATGCTCCCAACAAGAGAAGCCACCACAATGAGAAGGCTGTGCACCACAATGAACAGTAGCCCCCACTCGCAGCAACCAGAGAAAAGCCCACATGCAGCAACGAAGACCCAACGCAGCCAAACATAAAATAAATAAAATAAAACAAATAAATTTATTTTTTTTTAATCTACAAACAATAAATGCTGGAGAGCGTGTGGAGAAATAGGAACCCTCTTGCACTGTTGCTGGGAATGAAAATTTATACAACCACTATGGAGAACAGTATGAGGTTCCTTAAAAAACTAAAAGTAGAACTACCATATGATCCAGCAATCCCACTACTGGGCATATACTCAGAGAAAACCATAATTCAAAAAGGCACATGCACCCCATTGTTCATTGCAGCACTATTTACAGTAGACAGGACATGGAAGTAACCTAAATGTCCATCAACAGAGGAATGGATAAAGAAGATGTGATACATATATACAATGGAATATTACTCAGCCATAAAAAGGAAAGAAATTGGGTCATATGTAGAGATGTTGATGGACCTAGAGACTGTCATACAGAGTGGAGTAAGTCAGAGAAAAACAAATATTGTATATATTTTTTTAATTAATTAATTTATTTTTTGGCTGTGTTGGGTCTTCGTTTCTGTGCGAGGGCTTTCTCTAGTTGTGGCAAGTGGGGGCCACTCTTTATCGCGGTGCGCGGGCCTCTCACTGTCGTGGCCTCTCTTGTTGCGGAGCACAGGCTCCAGACGCACAGGCTCAGTAGTTGTGGCTCACGGGCCCAGTTGCTCTGTGGCATGTGGGATCTTCCCAGACCAGGGCTCGAACCTGTATCCCCTGCATTGGCAGGCAGATTCTCAACCACTGCGCCATCAGGGAAGCCCCACAAATATTGTATATTGATGCATATACATGGATTCTTAAAAAAATGGTGTAGATGATCTTATTTGCGAAGCAGAAATAGATACACAGACATAGAGAACAAATATATAGATACCAAGGGGGAAGGAGGAGGGTATGATGAATTGGAAGATGAGGATTGACATATATACACTATTGATACTATGTATAAAGTAGATAACAAATGAGAACCTACTGTATAGCACAGGGAACTCAGTGCTCTGCGGTGACCTAAATGGGAAGGAAATCCAAAGAAGAGGGGATGTATGTATATGTATAGTTGATTCACTTTACTATACAGTAGAAACTAACACAACATTGTAAAGCAACTATACTCCAATAAATATTAGGGAAAAAAAAGAAAAAATCTCCATTCAAATCTGCATATTTTTAAATCAGTTTACTCCATTTTTCTATTGTTGAGCTGTAGAATTTCTTTGTATATTCTGGTCTCTTATCAGATATATATATCTTGCAAATATTTTATCTCCTTTTCACTTGATTGTTTCCTTTGCTGTGCACAAGATTTTTAATTAAAAGCCTAGTCCCACTTACCTGTTTTTGCTTTTGTTGCCTATGCTTTTGGTGTCATATCCAAGAACTCATTACCATATTCAATGTCATGAATCTTTTCCCCTATGTTTTCTTCTAAGAGTTTTATAATTTGGGGTCTTATGTTCAGGACTTGAATCTCATTTGAGTTATTTTTATATATGGTTTTGATAAGGGTCTAACTTGGTTCTTTGACACATGGATATCCAGTTTTCCCAACATCATTTGTTGTAAAGATTATATTTTCCCCATTGAGTCAATACCTTTAACACCATTGTTAAAGGTCATTATATACACTAGGGTGTATTTTATTCCTGTTCAATTCCATTGTTCTATAGGTCTGTCTTTATGCCAATATCACACCATTTTAGTTACTTAAGATTTGTAATATGTTTTGAAATCTGAAAGTGTGAGTCCTCCACCTTTGTTCTTTTTTTTCAAAATATATTTGTCTATTCAAGGTCCTAAGAGATTACATATGAATTTTAGAACTGTTATTTTTTCTATTTCCACAATAAATGCCATTTTGGTTTTGATAGGGATTATGTTGATTGTTTTGAGTAATGTGAACATCTTAACAAAGTCATCCAATCCATAAATATAGAATGTTTTTCCATTTGTTTGTGTCTTCTTTAATTTCTTTCAGTGATGTTTTGTAATTTTCAGTGTGTAAGTCTTTTGCTTCCTCGGTTAAGTTTATTCCCAAGTATTTTATTCTTTTTGATGCTATTTTAAATGGAATTGTTTTCTTAATTTCCTTTTCAGGTTGTTCACTGTTATTGTGTAGAAATGCAACTGATTTTTGAGTGTTGATTTTGTATCCTGCAACTTTGCTGAATTCATTTATCAGTTCTGATAGTTTTTGGGTGGACTCACTCGGATATTATACATATAGGATTATGTTATCTGCAAACAGAGATCACTTTACTTCTTTCTTTTCAACATGTATACTTTTTGACTCTTTGTCTTGCCTAATTTCTCTGACTAGGACTTTAAATACTATGTTGAATAAAAATGGTGAGAGCAAACATCCTTGCCATCTTCCCGATCTTAGATGAAAAGTTTTCAGTTTTTCATTGAGCGTGATATTATCTGTAGGTTTTTCATATATGACCTTTTATGTTGAGATAGTTCCCTTCTATTACTAGTTTGTTGAGTGCTTTTATCATGAAAGTGTGTTGAATTTTGTCAAATGTTTTTTCTGCATCAATTAGATGAACATGTGGCTTTTGCCCTTCATTCTGTTAATCTATTTGAAATTTTATAGTTTCTTCTATTCTGAACCCAGATAGGCTATAAAAGTTTTAGTTGTTTTCATCAATATTTCCCATGAGCAGATTTAGGTACTTACTGTGGGAAGAACAGGGCTGCATATAGGGGCTTTATATGCATAGATAATTTGTAATGTACATGCTTGCAAACTGGAACTGCCCATTTCTAATAAGAGAATTGTAAAATTTTATGAAGTTTTATGAAAAGCACAGTTAATTCACTCTTCTAATGTAGGTAAAACAAATGAAGATTAGTAAGTGACCCCATCTATGGTCTGTCTGAAAGAATGTTCAGGAAGAGCCTACATTGCTTAATGGCCTGGTTGTGGAAGGAGAGAATTGTTAACTTTCTGACCACAAAGAAAGATCAAAAGAATGGGTGACTGACACCCATACAAATGGAAGGCAGATTACCTCCGTAGATTAAATGAGCCAAAATTCATCATTCTATCACCTGTGTTTGAATATATCTTCTCCAAGATGTCCTTGACCTTTTAAAATTGAATCTTTGTTTTTTGAAAGCTGGAAAAAACAAAATTTTTCGAAAACTACGGGTTTTTTTTTTTTCAAAATAGGAATAGAAAATAGTGAATACTCCATTAGTACTGAAATACTGCAGAAGTTGTAACACTTCACTAATTTGGACTTACCTACTTAATGTATCTGTTGATTTGTGCAGCAAAGTTGAAGAATAACTTTTCTCAGTGCTACCCTATAGCTCAATTTCCCCTTCAGTTGCACTGGCCTAGCTGGAGTTGTATTTTATTAAGTGTGTGCAAGCTCTCACTTTTGATGATTAGTTCCCCCTCCCTACCTTCATCTGAGGTAGTATACATATTGAGTTTTGTAGAGACTTAGATTTGGTTTTAAAAGAGTTCCAGTATCTATTTGAGTTATCTAGGTTTTATCTAAAGATTACCACTCCTACCTAGAAGCTAGGGAGGTAAGTCGTAAGTTACTTATAGATCATGTCACACCTCTGTTTACCATCATCTACATATTAAGAGTTTTTCTCAGGTTAAAAGTTAAGCTTTGACACTCAAACAATGCATCCTCCCATCTCAGGGTTTCTGTATTTCTTAAAGTTCTTTCTGTCTATGACTCTCTATGCCCAGTTACCCACATTTACTTCACCTTCACTTCCTTGATGTTTGGCTAAAATGTCAACTTCCAAGTGAGCTTTTATTTGATCACTCTTTTTAAAGGCTATCCCATCAGTGGATAATCAATATCCATCTTCTCTTCCTTATTTTTCTCCAAAGTATCTGTTACTATCTCAGTTATCAATCTTTGTTAAAGACTTTCTCCTTCCATTAGAATGTGAGAATCTTAAGGGGAGGAATTTTTGTTTCTTTTATTTACTGCTATAAATCCAGGTCTATAGGTCTATAACAATGCTCATTAATTTTTTTTTTTTTTTTGGCCACGCCGCACGGCTTGCAGGATCTTAGTTCCCTGACCAAGGATCAAACCCATACCCCCTGCAGTGGAAGCGTGGAGTCCTAACCACTGGACCACCAGGGAATTCCCAGTACATATTTCTTAAAGGAAGAAAAAGTAGAGCTAAAATATTGTTCTTTTAACCTGCAGTTTAAATACAATTTTTCATTTAAAATTTTTGGAAAGAAGCTGTCCCATCATTCATCCCAGTTTCAAAGTTTCTTTGTTTTTTTAATAATCATATTTCTTAATTTAAAATACTTTTATAAAAAGTGTCTCTTTTATTCAATATTTCCTCACCATTTAGAATAGTCTCCCAATCCATTTAACTTTTAAGCTCAGTTACTTTCTTTAGAGCTACAAATGTTAATATTCACTGCAAAATTAGACTGTATCTTTAGTTTACTATATTCACAATTTTTAGTCATGCATAGCAAGTTTGTATTACAGCCTTGGATGTGAAAAAGCTCAGTATCTGTAGCTTAGCATTATTAGTGCATTGCTTAGGTTTTTTTGCTTATAAATTTTACCATGAAGTTTTTACACTATATATATATGTATGTGTGTGTTTGTATTTATGTGTGTGACAAGATTATTTTGCTTTAAACTTCCTAAAATTTGGCACTCTTTGTTTTTCCTTGTTCTTGTAACATATACTGTGATAATTTGACTTCAAAAAATACTTAGGTTAAATTAGTAGTTTAATTTAAAAATATTAACATACTTGTTGTGTTTGACTTTTACAAGTTTAGTAATCTAAAAAATATTTATTATAAGCTGTTCTTAAGAAAATAGATCTCTATGAGGAAGAATTGTTTGACAACTTGGTAATTTAAGTGTTTTTAGATCTTGAGCTACCAAAAAAGGAACCATAGTGTACTTGATAGGGACTATATATAATTTTAGATTTTAAAAAACAAATTATATACATTTTTAAGGAAAAAGTGAATGCCATCACTAACTTTATATTAGCCATACACATTTAGCCCACAATTTTCTTCTACTTTGATGAAAGTGTTTTGAAGGTCTGACACACTCTTTAAATATTAACACTGATATATTTCTCCTTTGATTGGTTTGAGTTTGAAAAAAAAAATTGTAAGGAGTATATGTGTTTTAATGTGGTGACTTATGTGTGACTTGCTTCTGCTTTTATTCAGGGGGATGTTTCTGGATACCATTCTCCCCTCACGTGATGATAATGGCATACGTCCAGCAATTGGTCAGCGAACCCGTTTAAGCAAAGGAGATATTGCACAGGCAAGAAAGCTATACAGATGTACAGGTATTGCACCACCCAAACTCAGAAGCATAATTGTGCCTGATAGTGCTCTTACAGATGAATAAGCCACAATTTTTTTTTTTCGGTACGCCGGCCTCTCACTGTTGTGGCCTCTCCTGTTGCGGAGCACAGGCTCTGGACGCGCAGGCTCAGCGGCCATGGCTCACAGGCCCAGCCGCTCCGCCGTACATGGGAGCTTCCCGGACCGGGGCACGAACCTGTGTCCCCTACATCAGCAGGCAGACTCTCAACCACTTAAAGGAAGGTCTTAATAACAATGTACCAATGTACCAACAATGTACATTGGTACAATGTACCAATGTACCAAGTGTACCAACACTAATGCCTTACTGGTCCAAGAAAGAAAAGATTCTGCTTCCAAACTGGAAATATTTATTACTCTATGCACCTCCTGTATACTCAAAATGCTTGAAATAGCTTATATCAAAGATACATGCTTGGGCTTCCCTGGTGGCACAGTGGTTGAGTGGTCTGCCTGCCGTTGCAGGGGACAAGGGTTCGTGCCTCGTTCCGGGAGGATCCCTCATGCCGCAGAGCAGCTGGTCCCGTGAGCCATGGCCACTGGGCCTGCACGTCCGGAGTCTGTGCTCCCCAACGGAAGAGGCCACAGCAGTGAGAGGCCCATGTACCACACACACACAAAAAAAGATACATGCTTAACACAGCTTTTCCCAAATTTTTTTGTTTATGGAAACTAATACCTATGGAATTTCACTTTTTGTTCCAGATACTAAGATCACAAGTGGGAAAATAACTATAAAAGTTTTAACTGGCTGCTATTCTAATAATTTGTGCAGACATTCAGAGATAAGATGGGTATATTAATCACTGAAGTTTTGCATAGGCTTTGCTTAAATTTTATTTATATATATATTTAATTATTGGGAAGTTATATTAACTAAGTTTACAGTGATTATTGGTACCAGTCCAGGAAACTTTCTTTGTAGAGTACAAGAGAGGGCTAGCTGATTCATTAACAAGTGTAATATTTTGCTCATTAACATACAGAAAAGTCTACATGGGGCAGAGAATGGTCTTCGTCTTCCCTTTATCCCGGTAATCAGCAGTCTGCTTGTGAAAGAGATCCTCTCTGGGGTGTGTGAGTGGTGGTGCATCTTCTTCTCTTCATAAATGATTCATTTGTTCTCTTGTTCTCTCTTTTTGGGGGCCTTCTTTTTCTTGTGACTCTCATTTTCTAAATGTATTCTTCTCTACTTGGATCTAATTTTAGGATTACTTTCCTTTTTAATTTCTAAACTCCTGAAGCTGAACTCTTCTTCTAATACAGTCTCTTGTCTTTATTTTCATTTTCTCTTAATATAGTTTTTCTGTAGTCCCATGAACTTTTGGCTTATAACTACTTCATACTTATGTCAGCTGTCAAACATAATATTCTCTCAGTAAATCTTCTTTAATTAAATGTCAAGTAACATAATAAAACTAGGAAAAAATAAAGTAAATTAATATCTAAAAATAAAGGAGCTTCTGAGGATTAGAATGTTCATTATTATATAAAAGTGTGTGTGTATTCACACATGAACCCACATACAAATCTATGTTTACAAATTTAAAAGTGTTGTTAAACATACAGTATATCCATGTCTATGGATGTACATCTGTGTGGCTGGAGGGATGGAAGACCAGTTTCAGTGTTCATGGAATTCGAATACTAGAAACTTTCTAAACACTCGTACATTAAATTTATTTTTTAATTAATATGAGGTTCTTTTTAGTTACCTAAAATATTAATCTCTTTAATTCCTTATATAATGCTCTGAGATTCCAGCCAGAATACTCTTGATATATGTGCTTATGTACAATTCTTGGCTAAAATATATTGCCAACATGCAAAAAGAATTTAGCTATTTTCCCACTTATTCATGGACCCATTTATTCTTCTCCCATAAAACATTCCTTAGTTCAGTTGATGGTACCACACAGAGATCTTCCCAAACCAGAACCTGGAGGACATTCTTACTTACTTCCTCCTTTTGCCTCACTTCCCACAACTAGTCAGTCCTGCTGCCTTCTTGGTATCTATCTCACGTTCTTGAAGTGAATCCCCTATCCTAGGGATCCTCATCTTTTGTCTGGATTGCTACAATGCTTCTTAAGTAAGCTCTTCCCTCCATCCTTACATCACTTTTGTTCTCTGGCCACACTGCTGTTCAAGTGACTTTTCAATATGTAAATCTTACTCTGCTTATTTTAGGATAAAGGCTGATTTCCTTCTCAATGTCTCCTTCAAGGTTTTCCCCTGTCTCTTCCCCCAGCCTCTTCTCTAGGTATTTCCCTTACAACCTAGTTTCTCACCTCTACTTCATTCAGCCCCTGACACTACAGTATGCTTGCCTCTTGCTTCTTCCTCCAGCCAGAAAACTCTTAACTGCCTCCTGGCTAAATCCTAACTCATATTCAGAATTTGGCTCCTATGTAACCTCCTACTTAAAAACCCGCTGGTCTCCCAGGATTCCCATGTTGCTAAATACTTTATTTGATTCTGGCCTTATGTCTTACTCCTATAATCATCAATTTACTTGTCATTTCCCACATTAGAGTATAATTAGAGTATAATCTTTAGGATTGGAGTTAGGCTTTTTCCTCAGGGTATTCTGAATCAGATATAAGTTAGGTTCTCAATAAGTAGTTGTTGTATGAATGAAATAGTTGCTTTAATATGGGAAAAGTACTGCACCAGATATTATGGCCACAGAGAAGGAAGCACAGATTATACACACAAATAGCCAATTATCTGTGGGATTATACAGAGAATATTACTTGTTGAGGAAGTAAATCTCAACAGTAAAGGATGCTAAAGCAGTTCTGAGAGGGGTGCCTAAACTGAGCTGCACCCTGGAATGAGGAAGGCTTCTTGGAGTTGGTATTTGTGCTTCATCTTCAGAGATGATTCAAACTTGGCTAGGGAGTTACTATTGAAATAGATTTTAAAATATTTCAGTAATTAATCTCACCATTATGGCTCAGATGACTTGGGATTTCTTTTAACATTCCTTATCTTAAAATAATTTTAAATCTAAATTTTATTTATTACATATAAAAGTTTACGGGAGGGCTTCCCTGCTGGCGCAGTGGTTGAGAGTCCGCCTGCCAGTGCAGGGGACACGGGTTCGTGCCCTGGTCCGGGAAGATCCCACATGCCGTGGAGCGGCTGGGCCCTTGAGCCATGGCTGCTGAGCCTGCGCGTCCGGAGCCTGTGCTCTGCAATGGGAGAGGCCACGACAGTGAGAGGCCCGCGTACCACAAAAAAAAAAAAAAAGTTTAAGGGAGCCATGGATGTATGAAAAAGTTAATTAGGTAGGCTAAGTTTATTAGATATAGCTTTATTTCTTCTCCTACTCTAGAGTTTATCAAGATTTGGGGGGAAGAGATTTATATAATGCATTATTGTCTGTTTTATTTACAGTTAGTAAAATTATAAATGTGTTCTTATAAAAAAATGGAAAAAGGATTCTCAACCTTTGATATATGGTGGATGTTGCAGACATTTGCTTGGGAAAATATCTGTAGATGTAAATACAATCAGCAGTAAATTTAACCATATTGTTAATAACACAAGAATTTGTAATAATTTCTCAGCCACACACAATCCAAGTAGCATTTATACAATTCAAACACAATTTTCTATCTTGGAAGAGGTAAGTTACACTAGAATCACGTGATGCAAAAGTGAGATGGATCATAGAATAAAGAACTTTTTATTATTAACTATTTTTTAACTTTGGTGAAACACACATAACATTAGACCTGTCCTATTAACAAATTTCTAATTGCACAATACAGTACTGTTAACTATATACACATAGCTTTACAGCAGATCTCTAGAACTTTTCCAGCTTGCATGACTGAAACTGAAACCCTATACCTATTGAACAGCAGCTCCCTGTTCCTGTCCTCCCAAACTCTGGCAGCCACCATTTTACTTTCCACCTCTTTGAGTCTGACTACTTTAGAAACCTCCTGCAGTATTTGTCCTTCTGTGTGTGGCTGGCTTATTGCACTTAGAATAGTGTCCTCAGGGTTCATCCATGTTGTTACAGCACATGACAGATTTCTTTCTGTTTTAAGGCTGAATAATATTCCATTGTATGTATATACCACATTTTCTTTATTCATTCATCCAGTGATGGACATTTAGTTTGTTTCTATCTCTTGGCTACTCTGAATAATGCTTCAATGAATATGTGAGTGTATGTATTTCTTCAAGATTCTGTTTTCAGTTCTTTTGCATCAATATCCAGAAGTAAAATTGCTGGATAATTTGGTAGTTCTATTTATAATAGCTGAGGAAACTCATACTGTTTTCCACAGTGACTGCACCATTTTAATTTCCTACCAACAGTTAAAGTGGTTCCAATTTCTCCACATCCTCACCAGCACTTGTTATTTCCTGTTTTTTGATAATGGCCATCTTAACAGGTGTGAGGTGATATCTCACTGTGGTTTTGATTTGCATTCCCCTGATGATTAGTGATGTTGAGCATTTTTTTCATGTATCTATTGGCCATTTGTATGTCTTCTTTGAACTGTCTATTCAAGTCCTTTGCCCATTTTAAAATTTGGTTATTTGTGGTCTGTTCTTTGTTTGTTTTTTTGCTATTGAGTTGTAAGAGTTCCTTATATATTTTGGATAGTAACCCCTTATGAGATGCATGATTTGCATATGTTTTCTTCCATTCCGAAGATTGCTTTTCACTCTATTGATTGTTTCCTTCACTGAACAGAAGATTTTTAGTTTGATGTAGTCCCTCTTGTCTATTTTTGCTTTTAAAGCCTGTACTTTTAGTGCCAATATCTGAGCAAGTATTGCCAAGATCACAGTTATGGAACTTTTCACATATGTTTTTTCTTCTAGGAATTTTACAATTTTGGGTCTTCCTTTTAACTGTTTAATCCACTTTGAGTTGATTTTTGTGTATAATGAAAGAAAAGGGTCCAATTTCATTCTTTTGTATGTATATATCTAATTTCCCCAACACCATTTATGGAAGAGACTATCCTTTCCATGTTGTATAGTCTTGGCAACCTTGCTGAAGATCCCATTTTACTGTTTAGATGTGGGTTTATTTTTGGCTCTTTATTCTGTCCCATTGGTCTATAAGTCTCTCTTATGCCAGTACCATACTCTTAATTACTGTAGATTTGTAATGTTTTGAAGTCAAGAAGTGTGAGGCTTCCAGCTTTGTTCTTTTTTCTCAAGGTTGTTTTGGCTATTTAGGGTTTGTGGTTCTATATGAGTTTTAAGACACTTTTCCCCATTTCTGCAAAAAACGCCACTGGGAATTTGATAGGGATTGCACTTAATCTGTAGATTGCTTTGGGTAGTAAGGATAACATTTTAACAATATTAAGTCTTCCAATCCATGAAAACATTCCTTTGTCTCCTTAAATTTCTTTCAGCAATGTTTTGTAGTTTTCACCTTACATATCTTTTGACTTACTGGTTAAGTTTATTCCTAAATATTTTATTCATTTTGGTGTTCTTATAAATGGGGTTGTTTTCTTAATTTCCTTTTCATATTGTTTGTTGTTAGTTTATGCAACTGATTTTGTGAGTTGATTTTGTATTCTGTAATTTTGTTGAGTATTTTTTTATTACCTCTAACAGTATTTTTTTTTTTGTCTGTGGAATCTTTATAATTTTGTACATACAAGATCATGACATCTGCCTAGAGAGATAGAAGTTTAACTTCTGAATTATGTTTCATTTTAGAGTAATTTTGATTAGGAGAGTGATAATAAATTGCCTTTGTATATTTCTTTATGCCTTTTTTCTCTTAAATAAGACTGCATTTTGTAGCTCAAAGATATATTCTAACAATTAAGCGCAGTCTTCCCACCTGTGTCAGAGGTATCTAAGGGTTAAAAAGAGAACTTTGGGCATCACAATACTTGACCCCTACAAAACAACTTTATGAAGTACATATAATAAGATAGCCACTTTACAGAAAAGAAAACTGAAGTTGAAGCTTTTGAGACTTGCTTGTATGACATAATTAACAAACGGTAATGCCATGACTCAACTTCTCTTTTCTCATCCACATAGCTTTCTGAGTAAATGGACAGACTATGTTTTTAACTTAGTAGTACCATCTTTCCCTTGCTAATTTTCCTTTAGTTCTTTTAATATTAAAGTTTTTTTATATATCTTCACATGAATCAACAAATGGCCAGGAAAATTGATGAAATTTTCTGAAATAGTGATCATGTAGCCTGGGACAGCCACACTTATTGAGGAAAATGCACAAATGATTATCACAACTTGACAATATTGTTTGTAGTTCTTAAATTATAAGCAGGTGCTGTATAATAGATTTACTTAATTTTTGAATTATATTCTGTTTTTTTACATTTTAGAGAGTATTTTATCTTTTTTATCAGAACCGTAGTGTTTGTTTACATTTATGAGTCAAATATATTTAATTTTTTAAATTCCACTTTAGGAAATCTAGTACCAGCATTCTATGTGGCTTAGTGGAGTTTTCAATTATTTCAAAATTTATTTCTAAACTACTGTAAATTGCAGCTTTTTTTCATTGAAACACACTCAATTCCCAAATGACTATTTAGCATCTAAACTGATCCTAGTTAGAAGTGCATTGTTTGCATTAATAAATCTTAACAAATTTTCCTTTTTCTAAAGGTTCTTGTAATGTCACATTTACCAGTATCCTTAGATGATTCTTGGAAAGTGCTGATTATATATTTTTTACCTTGAGCATTTTTGTTTCATTCTGAAGTTGCTTTTATCTGCCTATTCATCAGAATAAACACTACTTGCTCTTACTTTAAATTTATTTTGTTGTGCAAGCATAATATCTGTGTTTCTAAATAAATATTTATATCTTATCAGACTGTTTTTACAGCTCTATTTTATGTTTTCAAAGCCATCATCTTTGTTTCTTCATTTAAATCAAGATATGAAAGAACCATTTATAATTTATTGATTTGATGAGACAAGAGTTCACTTGCTGGGAGCTATGGTTCTATAATCTGGTAGTATATCAGTTTTTATTTCAGTCTCCTTCAGAGGGAAGGAGCTGTTCTTTCTAATTGTTGAGTGAAGGTTATAGACATGTTTATGTAAATCTTTATATAAACTGGCTGCAGTATAGGAATTATTCTTGAATTAAGGATACTTAAAGCAGCCTAGGTTCATGTGGCTCATACCATGTCTTGCAAAAACAACAAGAAAATCCATTATAGAATGCTTCTAACTACAAACCTTGGCTGAAACAGAGTTAATTATGCTCTGTTCTTGCCTTTGTTGAAATGGCCTATAGATATCAATCACACAGATCTTGAGGTTGTGTAGCTGATTATTATTTGCTATTTCAAATGACTGGTAATCACTTCCAAGAAATTAGAAAGGCTTAGTAAGAGGAAAATATAATTGCTTTTCAGTAATTTCTACTTATGATTGACAGAAAACAGAGAATAAATAAATGTCTACATCTTATTTGAAAATTTGTGTCTTCCGTGATGTTTTTATCTTTCAATTTTTTTCCAGTTTATTTTGAAAAAAGTTTTCATTGTATGTGACATTTTGGCACCTCTTATTGATTACTTATTCATTATTATTTAAGATTTCTTTTTTCAACCTTGATATGGTATTCATTATTAAAATTAACCTCACTCTATACCAAATATACTAATAGAATGTTTCTTGTGGTCCCAGAGCCACATCAACTAGGTATCCACTGGCCTGAAGCTGAATATGGGTGACGTGTAAGTTGGCTACTGGCTTCTTGAGAATGAATAAGAAAGGTTTCCATGAGGAAGAACTTTGTGGTTCTTCAGGTTATTTATCTCATTATCTTGTTATATGGTTAGCTATAGTAATCCAATTAAGTATACTGAAATTCTAGTAAGAAAGACGTAAAGAGAAATTACTTAGAAAGGAAAAGTGTTTTATAAAATACAAATATATATTCTTGTCTAACAGCAAAAGACTGGAGATTTTATTTATGAGGCCAATGTCTTTCATAAAAATTAGAGAAAAATCTTATCTTTTTCATCTTTTAAAAAAATCAAACTTTTTTTTTTTCTTTCAGCATGTGGAGAAACCCTACAAGAATCCAATGGCAACCTTTCCTCCCCAGGATTTCCAAATGGCTACCCATCTTATACACACTGCATCTGGAGAGTTTCTGTGATTGCAGGAGAGAAGGTAGTTTATCCCATCAAGAGTTCTCCTTTAATCTCAGATGCAAAGGTTCATTTTCTTTTAAATATAATTCACTTTGTTTTTTATTCTTGTTTGATTAATAAAATAGCTCAGAAATTTTATAATGGAAATTACTCAAACTCCAGGAATTTTTTGAAAGATGTAATTTTAAAAGAAATGGTAAATGGTCTAAAAGGGTTGACATAATACAAATTATGTACTCAGACACACTGAAATTAAGTTAAAAGTCAGTATCATATGGATAACTAGAAAAATCCCACACATTTTAAAATTGAGAAATATACATCAAATATCCAATTCATTCAAGAAGATATTGTGATGAAAATTAGAAATTATTTTCAATTATAACAAAAATACTGAGAATACCAAACCTGTAAGATTCACCTAAAGCAGTACTTAGAAGGAAATTCACCGACGTAAATGCTCATATTAGGAAATAAGAAATACCCAAAACTAATGAGATTGACATCCATATAAAGAGACTAGAAAAAGCAATAAAATAAATGAAAAAGTACATAAAGAAGGAAGTAATAAATAAAAGATAAACAAAATATCATGGTATTGTACAAAGTATGGACAAAGTTGGTACTTGAAACAATTTAGAAAAATAGAGAAATGGGTGAAAAGAGATGAAGAGAAAAAAGGATAACAGAGAAAGCACAATTAGCTAATATTTAGAATAAAATGATTATTATAACCATAGATACTTTAGGAACCAAAAGAACATTTTGAACATTATACCAATAACTTTAAAAATGTAAATGAAATGGGCAAATTACTATAAAATATTACTAAGTTCTTATTTGAGAAGAAATAAAAAGCTTGAATGCTCCTATAACCACTAAAGAAATCAAATTACTATTTAATTGAATTATTAGTCAAAATTTTTTCAGCAATGAAATCCAGGCTCAGATGGCTTCATCAGTGAGTTCTACCCAACAATCAAATAAGAATTAAGTGTAATCTAATATGAAGTCTTCCAGAGAATAAAATAAAAGATACACTCTCCTATTTATATGGCTAGCAAAACCTTGATAGCCATCCTGATGACAAGAACAGTGTAAGAAAAGAAAATTTTAACCCAGACTCACACTTGAAATGTATGTAAAATCCTCCCCACATTACCAAACCAAATGCAAATATATATGCCTCTGTATGTATGTATGTATGTATGTATCTATCAATCTGTAAATATATAAATAATATATACATATTTCAAGGGCAGATATATTCATGGATATGTGTATATATGTATATTATGTGTATATGTTTGTGTATATGTATGTGTACATATATACAAGCACCATTAGACGAGTGTCTCAATTAAATCAAGAAAAAAAATCTATTAATGGTTTAACAACAACAACAAAGCCTGAGCAAACTAGGAATAGAAGAGTATTAATCTTATAAAGAGAAGCAACAAAAATTAGTGCAAATACCATTATCATTAGGGTAATTCTGAAAGTATTTCCTTTGAGATAGGTAAAAAAACAAGTATGTCCATCAGTCCTCTTCTTTTTTTAACATTTTGGTGGAAATAGTAGCATGTTAAGGCAAGAAGACGAAATTACACATGTAAGGATTAAAAAGGAAGACATAAAATTCCTTTTATCATATTGTTTGTTTGGTTATAGAATTTAAAATTATTAAGAAGTGAAATGAATAAATCTATTAATTTCTGGATTCTGTCTGGAATGCTAACCTTAAAAGTCTTCCCAGACCAAGATTGTAATGATATCAGTTTTTGTTTTTTATTAGTTATTAAATGATTTTTATCCTTCGTCTTTGACTAATTCGTATGGAATGACTCATATACACTTTGAGTTTTGGTGGAAAAGTAAATGCAGTTAAGAAAGTTTCAACTCCCTGGTAATTGAGTGTTGTTACGAGTATCATGGGTATGGAGTTGTCCAGGATGTTGCAATACTCACAATGAAAACTAAAAGAAACTCTTGTGTAGCATAAACAGATTTTATACATAAAACGTTACAACTGACTTGTAATACATGAATGCATACATAATTCTTTATATAGTTATTTTTAAGCATTGTGAGTCTACGTTGTAATAAGGTGTTGATCAATTTCTGTTTAGATCCTTTGAATAAGCCCCTGAAAACATATTATGAAAATCATTATAAAGGTACTGAAGAGCAAGATATAAAAGGTGATAAAACTTCAGAGAAAGTTTAAAACTGTACATGATATTTTTTTTTCAGTTTTTCTTAGTTTTTTATTATATATATATATATGGCACATCTTCTATATCCATTCATCTGTAGATTGACACTTGGGTGCTTCCATATATTGGCTATTTTAAGTAGAGCTGCTGTGAACATTGGCTTGCATGTATACTTTTGAATTAGTGTTTTCATTTTTTCCAGATATATACCCAGGCATCAAATTACTGGATCATATGATAGTTCAATTTTTGTTTTTTGAGGAACCTCCATACTGTTTTTCAGAGTGGCTGCACCATTTTACTTTCCCACCAATAGCGTAGGAGGGTTCTCTTTTCTCCACATCCTCTCTAACATTTGCTATTTGTAGACGTTTTGATTATAGCCATTCTGACATGTGTGAGGTGATATCACCTTGTGGGTTTGATTTTCATTTCTCTAATAATTAGCCATATTGAGCATCTCTTCATGTGCCTGTTGGCCATCTGTATGTCTTTTTTGGAAAAATGTCTGTCAGAAGCTTCTTTCCAGTTTTTGATTGAATTGCCCTTTTTTTTTTTTTCGGTACGCGAGCCTCTCACTGTTGTGGCCTCTCCCGTTGCGGAGCACAGGCTCCAGACACGCAGGCTCAGTGGTCATGGCTCACGGGCCTAGCCGCTCTGCCGCATGTGGGATCTTCCCAGACCGGGGCACGAACCCGTATCCCCTGCACTGGCAGGCAGACTCTCAACCACTGCGCCACCAGGGAAGCCCGGATTGCCTTTTTTTAATGTTGAGTTGTATGAGCTGTTTATGTATTTTGGATATTAACCCCTTATCGATCATATCATTTGCAAACATTTTCTTTCATTCAGTAAGTTGTCTTTTTGTTTTGTTGATGGTTTCCTTTCCTGTGCAAAAGCTTTTAAGTTTAATTAGGTCCCATTTGTTTACTTTTGCTCTTATTTCTTTTGCCTTAGGAGACAGATCAAACAAATATTGCTACTATTTATGTCAAAGAGTGCTCTGCCTATGTTCTCTTCTAGGATTTTTATGGTTTCAGGTCTTTCATTTAGGTCTTTAATACATTTTGAGTTTATTTTTGTATAAGATATGAGGAAATGTTCTAATTTCATTCTTGTAAATGTAGCTGTCCCATTTTCTTAGCACCATTTATTGAAAATGCTGTCTTTTCTCCGTTGTATATTCTTGCTTCCTTTGTCTCAGATTAACTGGCTATAAGTGTGTGGGTTTATTTCCAAGCCATCCATTCTGTTCCATTGTTCTATATATCTGTTATTGTGCCAATACCATACTACAGTTTTGTGTTTAGCCTGAAGTCTGGGAGTGTGACATATTCAATTTTGTTGTTTTTTCTCATGATTGCTTTTGCACTTTGGTGTCTTCTGTGGTTCTATATGATCTTAGGATTATTTTTTCTAGTTCTCTGAAAAATACCATGGATATTTGATAGAGGTTGCATTAAATATAGAGATTTAATGGGTCTTTTTTACTTATTTGGTCGAGTTTAACTCACTAATTTCAACCATCTTTTCTTTTATCATACAAACATTTAAAGCTATAAATATTCCTTTAAAAACTACTTTATCTGAATTTCACCGGCTTGACACATAGTATTTTTGTTATTTTTCAGTTTTAATTATCTTCTTCATCTTTTATCATTTCTTCTGCCCACATATTTTTCAGGAACATATTTTTTTTATTTGCAAACATATGTTGTTTTTCCAATCTTTCTTTTCTTATTAATTTCTCCTTTAATCACTTTTTGGAGAAAGACTGTAGTCTGTATGATATCACACTTTGAAATAGCTTGAGGCTGGTGGTATGAACCTGGAATTGACCAATATTCATTTAAAAATATATATTTGCTTGAAAATTTGTTTTGTCCAATAGTTGGCTGCAAAGTTTTCTATATTCATGTTAATCTTCTTAATTGTGCTTTTTATATATTCTCTATTTTATTGATTTTACTTCATCTATCAAATAGTAGAAAAGTATGTTTGTATATAATAATAGTAAAATATTATTTGCCACTATTTCGTAGATTTATTAAATGCTCTTTACAGTTTTAAAATATTTTTTATTTAACATCTTTATTGGAGTATAATTGCTTTACAATGGTGTGTTAGTTTCTGCTTTATAACAGAGTGAATCAGTTATACATATACATATGTTCCCATATCTCTTCCCTCTTTGTCTCCCTCCCTCCCACCCACCCTATCCCACCCCTCCAGACAGCCACAAAGAACCGAGCCGGTTTCCCTGTGCCATGCGGCTGCTTCCCACTGGCTATCTACCTTACGTTTGTTAGTATATATATGTCCATGTCTCTCTCTCGCCCTAACACACCTCACCCTTCCCCCTCCCCATATCCTCAAGTCTGTTCTCCAGTAGGTCTCTGTCTTTATTCCTGTTTTACCCCTAGGTTCTTCATAACATTTTTTTTTCTTAAATTCCATATATATGTGTTAGCATACGGTATTTGTCCTTCTCTTTCTGACTTACTTCACTCTGTATGACAGACTCTAGATCTATCCACCTCATTACAAATAGCTCAATTTCGTTTCTTTTTATGGCTGAGTAATATTCCATTGTATATATGTGCCACATCTTCTTTATCCATTCATCCGACGACGGGCACTTAGGTTGTTTCCATCTCCGGGCTATTGTAAATAGAGCTGCAATGAACATTTTGGTACATGACTCTTTCTGAATTCTGGTTTCCTCAGGGTATATACCTAGTAGTGGGATTGCTGGGTCATATGGTAGTTCTATTTGTAGTTTTTTAAGGAACCTCCATACTGTTCTCCATAGTGGCTGAACCAATTCACATTCCCACCAGCAGTGCAAGAGTGTTCCCTTTTCTCCACACCCTCTCCAGCATTTATTGTTTCTAGATTTTTTGATGATGGCCATTCTGACTGGTGTGAGATGATATCTCATTGTAGTTTTGATTTGCATTTCTCTAATGATTAATGATGTTGAGCATTCTTTCATGTGTTTGTTGGCAGTCTGTATATCTTCTTTGGAGAAATGTCTATTTAGGTCTTCTGCCCATTTTTGGATTGGGTTGTTTATTTTTTTGTTATTGAGCTGCATGAGCTGCCTGTAAATTTTAGAGATTAATCCTTTGTCAGTTGATTCATTTGCAAATATTTTCTCCCATTCTGAGGGCTGTCTTTTGGTCTTGTTTATGGTTTCCTTTGCTGTGCAAAAGCTTTGAAGTTTCATTAGGTCCCATTTGTTTATTTTTGTTTTTATCTCCATTACTCTAGGAGATGGGTCAAGAAGGATCTTGCTGTGATTTATGTCATAGAGTGTTCTGCCTATGTTTTCCTCTAAGAGTTTGATAGTTTCTGGCCTTACATTTAGGTCTTTAATCCATTTTGAGCTTATTTTTGTGTATGGTGTTAGGGAGTGATCTAATCTCATACTTTTACATGTACCTGTCCAATTTTCCCAGCACCACTTATTGAAGAGGCTGTCCTTTCTCCACTGTATATTCCTGCCACCTTTATCAAAGATAAGGTGACCATATGTGCATGGGTTTATCTCTGGGCTTTCTATCCTATTCCATTGATCTATCTTTCTGTTTTTGTGCCAGTACCATACTGTCTTGATTACTGTAGCTTTGTAGTATAGTCTGAAGTCAGGCAGCCTGATTCCTCCAGCTCCATTTTTTGTTCTCAAGATTGCTTTGGCTATTCGGGGTCTTTTGTGTTTCCATACAAATTGTGAAATTTTTTGTTCTAGTTCTGTGAAAAATGCCAGTGGTAGTTTGATAGGGATTGCATTGAATCTATAGATTGCTTTGGGAAGTAGAGTCATTTTCACAATGTTGATTCTTCCAATCCAAGAACATGGTATATCTCTCCATCTGTTTGTATCATCTTTAATTTCTTTCATCAGTGTCTTATAATTTTCTGCATACAGGTCTTTTGTCTCCTTAGGTAGGTTTATTCCTAGATATTTTATTCTTTTTGTTGCAATGGTAAATGGGAGTGTTTTCTTGATTTCACTTTCAGATTTTTCATCATTAGTATATAGGAATGCCAGAGATTTCTGTGCATTAATTTTGTATCCTGCTACTTTACCAAATTCATTGATTAGCTCTAGTAGTTTTCTGGTAGCATCTTTCAGATTCTCTATGTATAGTATCATGTCATCTGCAAACAGTGACAGCTTTACTTCTTCTTTTCCAATTTGGATTCCTTTTATTTCCTTTTCTTCTCTGATTGCTGTGGCTAAAACTTCCAAAACTATGCTGAATAATAATGGTGAGAGCAGACAACCTGGTCTTGTTCCTGATCTTAGTGGAAATGGTTTCAGTTTTTCAACATTGAGGACGATGTTTGATGTGAGTTTGTCATATATGGTCTTTAGTACATTGAGGAAATTTCCCTCTATGCTCTACAGGGTTTTTATCATAAATGGGTGCTGAATTTTGTCCAAAGCTTTCTCTACCTCTATTGTGATGATCATATGGTTTTTCTCCTTCAGTTTGTTAATATGGTGCATCACGTCGATTGATTTGTGTTTATTAAATCCTTGTATTCCTGGGATAAACCCCACTTGATCATGGTGTATGATCCTTTTAATGTGCTGTTGGATTCTGTTCACTAGTATTTTGTGGAAGATTTTTGCATCTATGTTCATCACTGATATTGGCCTGTAGTTTTCTTTCTTTGTGACATCTTTGTCTGGTTTTGGTATTAGAGTGATGGTGGCCTTGTAGAATGAGTTTCAGAGTATTCCTCCCTCTGCTATATTTTGGAAGAGTTTGAGAAGAATAGGTTTTAGCTCTTCAATAAATGTTTGATAGATTTCACCTGTGAATCCATCTGGTCCTGGGCTTTTTTTGGTTGTAAGATTTTTAATCACAGTTTCAATTTCAGTGCTTGTGATTGGTCTTTTCATATTTTCTATTTCTTCTTGATTCAGTCTCGGAAGTTTGTGCATTTCTACGAATTTGTCCATTTCTTCCAGGTTGTCCATTTTTTTGGCATACAGTTGCTTGTAGTAATCTCTCATGATCCTTTGTATTTCTGCAGTGTCAGTTGTTACTTCTCCTTTTCCATTTCTAATTCTATTGCTTTGAGTCTTTTCCCTGTTTTTCTTTGTAAGTCTGGCTAATGGTTTATCAATTTTGTTTATCTTCTTGAAGAATCAGCTTTAAGTATTGATCTTTGCTATAATTTCCTTCATTTCTTTTTCATTTATTTCTCATCTTATCTATATGATTTCTTTCCTTCTGGTAACTTTGGGGTTCTTTTGTTCTTCTTTGTCTAATTGCTTTAGGTGTAAGGTTTGGTTGTTTATTTGAGATATTTCTTGTTTCTTAAGGTAGGATTGCATTGCTATAAATTTCCCTCTTAGAACTGCTTTCACTGCATCCCATATGTTTTGGCTCGTTGTGTTTTCACTGTCATTTTTTTCTAGGTAGTTTTTGATTTCCTCTTTGATTTCTTCATTGATCTCTTCGTTATTAAGTAGTGTGTTGTTTAGCCTCCATGTGTTTTATTTCTTACAGATTTTTTTTTCCTGTAATTAATATCTAGTCTCATAGTGCTGTGGTTGGAAAAGATACTTGATACATTTTCAATTTTCTTAAATTTACCAAGACTTGATTTGTGAACCATGGTATGTCTATCCTGGAGAATGTTCCATGAACACTTGAGAAGAATGTGTATTCTGTTGTTTCTGGATGGAATTTCCTGTAAATATCCATTAAGTCCATCTTGTTTAATGTATCATTTAAAGCTTGTGTTTCCGTATTTATTTTCATTTTGGATGATGTGTCCATTGGTGAAAGTGGGGTGTTAAAGTCCCCTACTATGATTGTGTTACTGTCGATTTCCCCTTTTATGGCTGTTAGTATTTGCCTTATGTATTGAGGTGCTCCTATGTTGGGTGCATAAATATTTACAATTGTTTTATGTTCTTCTTGGATCGATCCCTTGATCATTATGTAATGTCCTTCTTTGACTCTTGTAATAGCCTTTATTTTAAAGTCTATTTTGTCTTATATGAGAATTGTTACTCCAGCGTTTTTTTGATTTGCATTTGCATGGAATATCATTTTCCATCCCCTCACTTTCAGTCTGTATGTGTCCTTAGGTCTGAAGTGGGTCTCTTGTAGACAGCATATATACGGGTCTTGTTTTGTATACATTCAGCCAGTCTGTGTCTTTTGATTGGAGCATTTAATCCATTTACATTTAAGGTAATTATTGATATGTTATTGATATGTTATTCCTATTACCATTTTCTTAATTCCTTTCCTTCTCTTGTGTTTCCTGCCTAGATAACTTCCTTTAGCATTTGTTGTAAGGCTGGTTTGATGGTGCTGAATTCTCTTAGCTTTTTCTTGTCTGTAATGCTGTTAATTTCTCCATCAAATCTGAATGAGATCCTTGTTTGGTAGAGTAATCTTGGTTTTAGGTTTTTCTCCTTCATCACTTTAAATACGTCCTGCCATTTCCTTCTGGCTTGCAAAGTTTCTGCTGAAAGTTCAGCTGTTAACCTTATGGGGATTCCCTTATGTGTTATTTGTTTTTTTTCCCTTGTTGCTTTTAATATTTGTTCTTTGTATTTAATTTTTGATGGTTTGATTTATATGTGTCTTAGCATGTTTCTCCTTGATATATCCTGTATGGGACTGTGTGCTTTCTGGACTTGATTAACTATTTCCTTTCCCATATTAGGGAAGTTTTCAACTATAATCTCTTCAAATATTTTCTCAGTCCCTTTCTTTTTCTCTTCTTCTTCTAGGACCCTTATAATTCAAATGTTGGTGTGTTTAATGTTGTCCCAGAGGTCTCTCAGACTGTCCTCAATTCTTTTCATTCTTTTTTCTTTATTCTGTTCTGCAGTAGTTATTTTAATTATTTTATCTTCCAGGTTATTTATCCATTCTTCTGCCTCAGTTATTCTGCTATTGATCCCTTCTAGAGAATCTTTAATTTCATTTATTGTGTTGTTCATCACTGTTTGTTTGCTGTTTAGTTCTTCTAGGTCCTTGTTAAACATTTCCTGTATTTTCTCCATTCTATTTCCAAGATTTTGGATCATGTTTTACTATCATTATTCTGAATTCTTTTTCAGGTAGGCTGCCTATTTCCTCTTCATTTGTTAGGTCTGGTGCGTTTTTGCCTTCCTCCTTCATCTGTGTGTTTCTCTGTCTTCTCATTTTGCTTAACTTACTGTGGTTTTGATCTCCTTTTGGGAGGTTGCAGGTTGGTAGTTCCCATTGTTTTTGGTGTCTGTGCCCAGGGGCTAAGGTTCGTTCAATGGGTTGTATAGGCTTCCAGGTGGAGGGGCCTAGTGCCTGTGTTCTGGTGGATGTGGCTAGATCTTATCTTTCTGGTGGGCAGGTCCACATCTGGTCATGTGTTTTGTGGTGTCTGTGGCCTTATTATGATTTTAGGCAGCCTCTGTGTTAATGGATGTGGTTGTAAGTTCCTCTATTGCTAGCTGTTTGGCATAGTGTGTCCTGCCCTGTAGCTTTGTGGTCATTGAGTGGAACTGGGTCTTGGCATTGAGATGTAGGTGTCTGGGAGATTTTCACTGTTTGATATTACGTGGAGCTGGGAGGTCTCTTGTGGACCAGAGTCCTGAACTTGGCTCTCCCACTTCACTGGCACAGCCCTGGCACCTGGCTGGAGCTCCAAGAGCCTTTCTCCACACAGCTCAGAAACAAATGGGAGGAAAGAGAGAGAGAGAGAGAGAGAGAGAAAGAACGGAGGGAGGGAGGGAGGAAAGAAAGAATGGAATAAAGAAAGAAAGAAAGTGTGACAGAGAAATCGAGAAAGAATGAAAGAAAAAATTAAAGTTGTTAAAATAAAAGGTAAAAAATAATTATTAAGAAAAAATTTAAGTAATTAACAACAAAAAAAACGGAGAGAGAGAAACCTAGGACAAATGGTAAAATCAAAGCTATACAGGCAAAAATCACAGAAGAAACATACACATATACAATCACTAAAAGAGAAAAAGGCAAAAAAAAAAAAATGTTGAGATGGAGATCTCTGGGAGATTTTTGCCATTTGATATTATGTGGAGCTGGAAGGTCTCTTGTGGACCAGCGTCCTGAACTTGGCTCTCCCACCTCAGTGGCACAGCCCTGACACCCGGCTGGAGCACCAAAAGCCTTTCCTCCACACAGCTCAGAATAAAAGGGAGAAAAAAAGGAAAGAAAGAAGAAGATAAAATAAAATAAAGTTATTAAAATAAAAATTAATTATTAAGAAAAAAATTAAAAAACAAAACAAAACAGAAAAAAAGGGAGAGATAGCACTGTAGGTCAAATGGTAAAAGCAAAGCTATACAAACTAAATCACACACAGAAGCATACACATACACACTCACAAAAAGAGAAAAAGGGGGGAAAAAATATATATATATATATATCCTTGCTCCCAAAATCTACCTCCTCAATTTGGGGTGATTCGTTGTCTATTCAGGTATTCCACAGTTGCAGGGTACATCAAGTTGATTTTGGAGATTTAATCCACTGCTCCTGAGGCTGCTGGGAGAAATTTCCCTTTCTCTGCTTTGTTCACACAGCTCCAGGGGTTCAGCTTTGGATCTGGAACCGCCTTTGCATGTAGGTTGCCTGAGGGCGTCTTTACTTCGCTCAGACACAACGGGGTTAAAGAAGCAGCTGATTCGGGGTCTCTGACTCACTGAGGCCGGAGAGAGGGAGGGGCATGGATGCAGGGTGAGCCTGCGGCGGCAGAGGCCAGCGTGATGTTGCAGCAGCCTCAGGCGCGCCGCATGTTCTCCCAGGAAAGTTGTTCCTGGATCACGGGAAACTCCAGTGGCGGGCTGCACAGGGTCCCGGAAGGGGAACTGTGGAGAGTGACCTGTGCTTTCTCACAGGCTGCTTGGTGGCGGCAGCAGCAACCTGAGGGTCTCATGCCCGTCTCTGGGGTCAGCGCTGATAGCCCTGGCTCGCAGCCGTCTCTGGAGTTCCTTTATCAGCGCTCTTAATCCCCTTTCCTCACACACCAGGAAATAAAGAGGCAGCTCCAGACTTTTTCACAGACTCCACCCCGGCTACCTGTGGCGCACTAGCCCCCTTCAGGCTGTGTTCACGCAGCCGACCCCAGTCCTCTCTCTGGGATCTGACCTCCGAAGCCCGAGCCTCAGCTCCCAGCCCACACCCACCACCACAGCGCGGCACACCCCTGTTTGCCCTCCACACCCCTGTTGCTGCGCTCTCCTCCTTGACTCTGAAGCTTCCCCCCTCCGCCACCCGCCATTTCTGCCCACGAAGGGGCTTCCTAATGTGCGGAAACCTTTCCTCCTTCACAGCTCCCTTCCACTGGTGCAGCTCCCGTCCTTATTCTTTCGTACTGCTTTTTATTTTGCCCTATCCTGGTACGTGGGGAGTTTCCCCTTTAGCGAGGTCTGAGGTCATCTGCCAGCATTCAGTAGGTGTTGTGTAGGAGTTGTTCCACATGTAGAAGTATTTCTGATGTATTTGTGGGAAGGAAGGTGATCTCCGCGTTTACTCTTCCGCCATCTTGAAGCTCCAGCCTATTCTTTTAATGGAGTCATATATAAATAGTATCTTTATCTTCCTCCCAAACCATAAAAGATGCTAAAAAAAGATTATGATTCACATTGTAACATGCTATTGTTTTGATTTGTTTTCAAGCTTGTTTTCTTCCTGAAGCAAATGAGATGTTATTATTGTTTTTTGCACTTAATATTGGTCTATATGCAGATATTTACCTAACATTTTTATTGTGATAAAAAAAACATACAACATAAAATTGCTGTCTTAACCAGTTTTTCAAATATTGATTGACTGATTGGTTTAGGCTACCCTGGGTCTTCGTTGCAGCACATGAAATCTTAGTTGCTGCATGCAGACTCTTAGTTGTGGTATGCAGACTTCTTAGTTGTGGCCTGCAAACTCTTAGTTGTGGCATGCATGGGGATCTAGTTCCCCAACCAGGGATTGAACCTGGGCCCCCTGCATTGGGAATGCAGAGTCTTACCCAGTGGACCACTAGGGAAGTCCTTTAACCATTCTTAAATATACAATTTAATAGTGTTAATGACATTCACACTTTATGAAACAGATCTCCAGAACGTTTTAATCTTGTAAAACTGAAACTATATCTGTTAAACAACTCTCCTTTTCCCCCTCCCCTCAGTTGTAATAAGCACCATTTACTTTCTGTTTCTTATGAATTTGACTGCTTTAGATACCTCATATAAGTGAAGTTACACAGCATTTGTCCTTTTGTTACTGACTTATTTTACTTTACATAATAGCCTCAAGGCTTATTTATGTTGTAGCATGCATAACTTCTTGGGGATTGCTGGATCATATTGCAGTTCTATTTTTAATTTTTTGAGGACCCATCATACTGTCTTCCATAGTGGCTGCACTATTCAGAATGTCTCCAACACCACACATGGGGTCCAATTTCTCCACATCTTCACCAACATGTGTTATTTTCAAATATTTTGATGCTCACCATTCTAATGGGTGTGAGGTGATAATTCCTTATGGTTTTGATTTGCATTTCTCTCATGATTAGTGATGCTCAGCATTTTTTCATATGATTATTGGCCATTTGTACATCGTCCTCGGTGAAATGTCTATTCAAGCCTTTTGCCCATTTTTTAAATTGGATTATTTAATTTTTTCTTGTTGTATTGTAGGGGTCCTTTATATATTCTGGATACTTAGCCCTGATGAGATACATGACTTGCAAATATTATGTCCTTTTCTGTAGATGCCTTTTGACAATGTTGATCATTTCCTTTGCTTCACAAAAGCTTTTTAGTTGGTGGAGTACAAGTTATCTAATTTTTGGTTTTGTTTCCTTTGCTTTTGGAGCCATAAAAAGGAATCATTGCCAGATCCAGTATAATGAAGATTTTCCCCTATGTTTTCTCCTCAGAGGTTTAGTTTTGAGTTTTATGTATAGGTCTTTAATCCATTGTTGAGTTAATTTTTGTATATGGCTTCAGATAAGAATCTAAATTCATTCTCTTCCACATAGAGATCCATTTTTCTCAACAACATTTGTTGAAGATTTAACAAATATTTTTATTCAGTATTCCTTCTTCCATCTCAGACATCCATCAAAGCTCATTTTGTCCTGCTTATAGTTTATATTTTAGATTCGTTCTTTAGCTTAGCTGGTTTTGGTGGTATTTTTCCTATTTGAAATGTGGATTTTAAAAAATTATAGTTGGTTTATTATATTATATTAGTTTCACATGTACAGCATAGTGATTCAATATTTTATATATTATACTCCATTTAAAGATTTTTACTTGAATTCATGATGGTATACTTTCATTAGATATAATTAGCTATATATTCAACTTATTAAAAATCAAAATTTGCAGAAGTACTTTAAAAATATTTCTTAATGTAGAATCCTGGAATTTCAAGTTATCAAAACTGATTTAATGAGCATGAAAAATGTAATAAGTTAATAACCATATAAAATAAGGTGGTAAGTTATTTACAGTGGTACTGATTGCTGTAGATTTCTCAAAGAAGTTTTTAAAAATTGTATAATTTTGGATACGTCCTATATAATAAAATGTATTTCAAGTGTATTGAAAAATAATGTGTAGCCTCTTATTTTATAAAACTAGTAAAATTCTGATAGGCACACTCCATATAACACATAAGAAAAAATTATGAAGTGCTTCACATACAAATATAAACACATAGTTGTTATGTAAATATAATAAAAGCAAATCAATCTCTATAATTTATAAATGCTTTGGTTTAGTAATTTGAGAGTAGTTCAGTGTTATAAAATCTCTTTGTCAAATAATAATATCAAAATGGAAAATGAAACTCTAAGATTTCCCATAAATGCTAGTAACACTAGAATTTAGTATGCATATTTACAACTAATGAGGTGAATTAGGACTAGAATGTTTTATTTTCAACACAATAAATAGAAGAAACTAATCCTTATTCAATGCTCACATATACAAGGTGTTTTGCTAACTTTCTCTAACCTAATCACACCCCAGTGAGTTTAGTATTACAATTATCTCCATATTACACTGAAAGAAAATTAAACTTAAGAAAGGATTGAGTCATCTGCCTAATATCATACAGATTGCATTTGGCAGAGATAATCATTACATTTTTTTTTTTAGTTGTAGAGGATATCACTTTCCTCTTTTCAAAAATTCAAAAGAATCAACTAGAAAACAAGTGTAGAGATGATGAAATAAAAACAAATATATTAAAATGTAATAGATTTTAGATAACTGAAGACTGTACTGTGGGACTAACAGAACGATATATTGTGTATAGATGTAATATAAATTGTCAGTTTTTCCAAAATTAATGAATGGTTTTAATGTAATTCCATACAAATTTCCAATAGGTTTTTGTTTTATACCAGACCAACCTTTTCTAGAATTTATTTCTAAAGTATTTGGAATAACCAAGACAATTTTTTTTAATCTTTATTGGAGTATAGTTGCTTTAAAATGGTGTGTTAGTTTCTGCTTTATAACAAAGTGAATCACTTACACATATACATATATTACCATATCTCTTCCCTCTAGCATCTCCCTCCCTCCCACCCTCACAATCACACCCCTCTAGGTGGTCACAAAGCACTAATATGATCTCCCCGTGCTATGCGGCTGCTTCCCACTAACTAGCTATTTTATGTTTGGTAGTGTATATATGTCCATGCCACTCTCTCACTTTATCCAAGCTTACCTTTCCCCCTCCCCGTATCCTCAAGTCCATTCTCTAGTAGGTCTGCGTCTTTATTCCTGACTTCCCCCTAGGTTCTTCATGACTTTTTTTTTTCTTTTTTAGATTCCATATATATGTGTTAGCATACGGTACTTTTTCTTCTCTTTCTGACTTACTTCACTCTGTATGACAGTGTAGAAGTCCATCCACCTCACTACAACTAACTCAGTTTCGTTCCTTTTTATGGCTGAGTAATATTCCGTTGTATATATGTGCCACACCTCCTTTATCCACTTAGCTGTTGAAGGACACTTAGGTTGCTTCCATGTCCTGGTTATTGTAAATAGAGCTGCAATGAACATTTTGGTACATGACTCTTTGAATTATGGTTTTCTCAGGGTATATGCCCAGTAGTGGAATTGCTGGGTCGTATGGTAGTTCTACTTTTCGTTTCTTAAGGAATGTCCATACTGATCTCCATAGTGGCTGTATCAGTGTAGATTCCCACCAACGGTGCAAGAGGATCCCCTTTTCTACACACCCTTTCCAGCATTTATTGTTTGTAGATTTTTTGATTATGGGCATTCTGACCAGTGTGAGATGATATCTCAGTGTAGTCTTGATTTGCATTTCTCTAATGATTAATGGTGTGGAGCATTCTTTCATGTGTCTGTTGGAAATCTGTATATCTTCTTTGGAGAAATATCTATTTAGGTGTTCTGCCCATTTTTCTGATGGGTTGTTTGTTTTTTAAATGTTGAGCTGCTTGTAAATTTTGGAGATTAATCCTTTGTCAGTTGCTTCATTTGCAAATATATTCTCCCATTCTGAAGGTTGTCTTTTTGTCTTTCTTATGGTTTCCTTTGCTGTGCAAAAGCTTTTAACTTTCATTGGGTCCCATTTCTTTATTTTTGTTTTTCTTTCCATTTCTCTAGGAGGTGGATCAAAAAGGGTCTTGCTGTGATTTATGTCATAGAGTGTTCTGCCTATGTTTTCCTCCAAGAGTTTGATGGTGTCTCGCCTTTCATTTAGGTCTTTAATCCATTTTGAGCTTATATTTGTGTATGGCATTAGGGAGTGTTCTAATTTCATAGTTTTACATGTACCTGTCCAGTTTTCCCAGCACCACTTAT
>NW_006792739.1:0-279 GCF_000442215.2 Lipotes vexillifer
TCGCAGCCTTACTTCAATATATTTGTGGACGAAAGCTGTCATTTATAACTCTGCACGTTTGTGTAGTACAGTGCCACTGAGCTCCTGTTCTCCACTTGCTTTCTTGTGAGCTGGCTGCAATACCGCAGGATTGCTACAGACACTAGTTTGGTTCAGGCACGGCATGCTGAGGTTTTGGTTGATTCGCCTTGCTGCTGGGAAATTAGAGTTAAATGAGCCCGTCCAAACACCTACAGCTAGTCTCTCGTTCGTTCTCCCCATTCCTGTCCATCTTCCGCA
>NW_006792740.1:0-205 GCF_000442215.2 Lipotes vexillifer
CTGGTATTACGGATGAAACAGATGCTCAGAACTCAGACGCAGGATTCACCCAAGAAATATCACAATAGAAAAAGAAAGGCCTCCCCCGTTTTTTTTAATAGCACGTTTCAAAGTTTTATTTTTACGGTTATTGAGAGTCCTTCAAAGAACTGTTTTGTTTGTGTTTTTTGGCTGCGCTGGGTCTTTGTTGCAGTGTGCGGGGCTC
>NW_006792741.1:0-3775 GCF_000442215.2 Lipotes vexillifer
CCCGTATCCCCTGCATCGGCAGGCGGACTCTCAACCACTGCGCCACCAGGGAGGCCCAAGAATTAAGTACATTTTTCAGTTCAACATTTATTTTATATCAGCTTTGTAAAATATATAGAATGCAATTTAGCTATTCCTTAAAACATTATTTATTGTCTACTCTCATACAAGACATCTGAGTAGAAAACACCAAGACAAATCATCCCTTCACTCTGATTTTAGGACATCTCTTCTCTTCTGTAATAATAGTGATATTCATTGAAATCCAAATTTGTCTTTTCACCTAACTCTGAATTGAAGTCTTGATAATAACTCCAAATAGAGTTTCAAAGTTCTACACATCTGTGGAAAACTTACAATTTACATAAATCAATAACAATGAAACCAGTCACTGGAGCTGAATGTTCAAGGCTTATTAACTTGGTTCAGGTTGTTAAGGATGGCCTGTTGTGGAAGATAGGTGAATTCACTGAGTAAAGTTGAAGCACACAAAAATAAATGACTATCAAAGTTCTCATAGCTAAATCCTGGTAAAGGTGGGGTTCACACTCTGACCCCTGACTCAAATTTGGTGATCTTTCTGATTCATCCCACTGATAGAGGAAATGGTTTGATTTTGCTTCCTCATGAAGGGGCTTATCCAACTAATTTCCGGAGTGCAATCACAGCTTCTGTTTGTTTGTATCCTCCTGAAACTTGGGACATTATTTACGCCACCTTTCAAAGGGATGAATCTCATGACCTGAGGTTTGGGACTTATTTTTGGCTGTTAACTCAAACTTGAATGTATTAGTCTGCTAGGGCTGCCACAGACTGGGAGGTTTAAACTACATAAATCTATTGTCTCACAGTTCCGGAGGCTACAGGTCTGAGAAGGTGTTGGTAGGGTTGGTTTCTTCTGGGGGCTCTGTCCTTGGCTTGTAGATGGCCATCTTCTCTATGTGTCTTTCCTCTGTGTGTATCTGTTCTAATCTCTTCTAGTAATAAAAACAGTCATATTGTATTAGGGCCGTGGTAATAACCTCATTTTAACTTAATTACTTCTTTAAAGATCCCCATCTCCAAATACAGTCATATTTTGAGGTACCAGGGGTTAGGACTTCAATACATACATTTGGCGGGGGGTAGGGGATCATAACAGTCCATGTGCAGAAGCTGTAAGCTTGGTAACCCAAGTAAGCAAAATGATGCCTATGAAATAAAAAATACTTTTAATTCCATTTCCACCACATGCCTGGGAATTTACATGCTTTATTCTATGCTAGTGTCATAGCAGCCTAGCAAATTATGTCTTTAAGGGGCTTGTTTTCTAGGTCAAGTAGCTAAGAGAGGTCAAGTAATTTCCCTATGGTGACCTAGCTAATAAGTGGCATAGGCTAGCATTCATATTGACCTCCAAGCTCCTGCAAGCTGCTCCCCAGCTGGAGGCAATACTGTAGGACACTCAAGGGGACACTTTTGTTGGAAGGTATCACGAAGCTGTTACTCAGAGTCTGACTGTTCTTAACCTATAAGGGTAGAAGACCCAGTGGTGACGAGAAACAGCTGAGACCAGAGCCACTGTGACTCCCATTGTGGCATCAGAAGTCCGTCATGAGGGGCCAGTTAACCAGGCCCAAGAAGGCTGAAGGACATTTAAGTACTGCACGTTCTAACATGCAGAAAGCAAGAAGTCTCCATCAGCCGGGCTTGAAATCAAAAGCCCAACCCCATTGCCTCTCTGAGGGGCAGCCTGTCTCCCAGGAATGTGGCCATGATAAACGAGAAATATGTATAAAGTGTGAGCCCTTGCCCCAAAGGGTGCTGAATAAATGCCGGGTATTATACTATTGTTTATTTGGGCTACCCAAGTGCACTGGACTGAACAAGAGTATTTCTTTCACTGACAACCGCGGTCATTGTGGTGAAAAGATTTATGTTACGACATATGAATGATGCCTCTGTGTACATGCGTGTGTTTATGTGTGTGTGTGTATGTGTGTGTGTTAATATTTGGTGTGCTGTGTAGGGAGATGGGGGCTGCATTTATCCTGGAAAATGAGCTGGAAATTTCGGGAAAGTTTTGGTTACCCACAATTCCCCTTTGACAGACTTTCCTGAAGTTTCCAACTTAATCACGGAATTTTAATTTGAAAGGGAGCTCAGGGATTGCCCAATCCTAGTCTCTACTTGGTTTCAAGTGCTTCACGGTAACATTATGGAGATGTGGTTAACCAACTTCTGCTTGAACACTTCTGCTGATGGGGAACTCATCACCTATGGAGGGACATTTGTTCCTTTTATAGACAGCTTAAGGAAAAGAAGGGAAATGACTTTTATAGGGAACTTTAGATGTTTTAGGCACTATGCCCAAAACTTGATGTGCATTGTTTTATGTTCACCTCATCATAACACTTGGAGGTGGGCTGTACTGCTGCTTTTGGTACCACTCTCAAGGCTTACAGTGGACCAGGCACTCTTTCAAGTGCTTTAAATATATTGTCATTTAATCTTTCCACACACCATAAGAGATAGGTACTCTTATTTCTCCATTTCATAGATAATGAAACTGAGGCTCAGAGAGGTTGAACAACTCACTCAAGTTCACACAGCTACAAAGTGGATTTGCATACAGGCAGTAGGATCCAGAATCCATACTTCTTACTGTTATGTTCTGCTGCCTCTAATCATCCTGAATTTAATGACAAGAAAATAAAGTCCTGGAGAGCTTTAGTGACTGGTTACAGGTTGCACCATGGTGATATGAACCTGACTGTCTGACTCCAAACCCTTGCTATTTCCATAACTCTACATGTCCCCCGATTATGGCAAAGTGCTATCATTATCACCTGAGACAAAATTGACCTCCATTCAGTTGTCTACTTGGAACCTGTCTCTGCTGTAGAGCCATTTGACAATTACCTTGTAGGTCTGTAAGCAGCTCTCCCTATCCTCATGCTCAAATATTAATATATGCAGTTCCTTTAGATAGTCTTTGCCCTTTGTAATTTCCACCTGCTCTACTCTTATTTAGATAATTTGTTCCCTTCCTTCTAAGGAAGGTATGTTAAAGTGGGATAGCCAAACCTGAACTCCAATTATGAGGTCGGTCTAGATGAGCCACAATGAACAGAACTGTGATCATCCCGTGTTAATTTATTCAGTTAATCAGTCGGTTAATAAGTAAACAAAATTTGTTTGATGCTCTGTTAAATATCAATGATCAGCTGCCTGTTATATGCCCAATTACACATATGCACATATACAACATAAGCACAAGCCTGTTACTGGACTGTGAAATATTGATTTATTTAGCTATTTACTCTTACCTCATATTTTGACAGTTACACCTTTATAAAAATATTGCTATCTAGTTGCTAGGTCTCCTTCCTTCTCTTTTAAAAAATCATCTTGGTTATCTTGACTATAAGTTTTCCTATTAATTTTAGGATTGATTTTTAAGTTTTGTGGAAGTTTCTGTTGATATTTTCATGTAATTACATTTAAAATAGCTTTATTTAAGGGAAGCTTACACGTTCATTATATTTAATCTTTTAACCTGTGATCATGTTTTCTCTCTCCATTTAAGTTTTATTATTTTTATTTGCATAAATTTAACAAATATTCTCTATAAGGATCTCAGGTACATTTTTTTTTTCTTTTTTGCGGTACACGGACCTCTCACCGTTGTGGCCTCTCCCGTTGTGGAGCGCAGGCTCCGGACGCGCAGGCCCAGCAGCCATGGCTCACGGGCCTAGCCGCTCCACAGCATGTGGGATCTTCCCGGACTGGGGCA
>NW_006792742.1:0-202 GCF_000442215.2 Lipotes vexillifer
CATGGGGCGCTTCCCTGGTGGCGCAGTGGTTGAGAGTCCGCCTGCCGATGCAGGGGAAACGGGATCGTGCCCCGGTCTGGGATGATCTCACGTGCCGCGGAGCGGCTGCGCCCGTGAGCCATGACCGCTGAGCCTGTGAGTCCGGAGACTGTGCTCCGCGATGGGAGAGGCCACAAGAGTGAGAGGCCCGCGTACTACCAAA
>NW_006792743.1:0-6722 GCF_000442215.2 Lipotes vexillifer
TCCGCAACGGGAGAGGCCACAACAGTGAGAGGCCCGCGTACCGAAAATAAATAAATAAATAAATTAATTAATTAAAAAAAGAGAAAGGAATCCAAATACAACACAAAAGATAGCCATCAAATCACAAGTGAAGAGAGCAAAAGAAGGAAAAAAAACAACAAAGAAATAAAAAAAAACAGAAAACAATTAACAAAATGGCAATAAGTACATATCTATCAATAATTACTTTAAATGTAAATAGACTAAATATTCTAATCAAAAGACAGAGAGTGGCTGAATGGACCAAAAACAAGACCCATATATATGCTGCCTACAAGAGATTCACTTCAGATCTAAAGACACACAGAGACTGAAGGTGAGAGAATGAAAAAAGGTATTCCATACAAATATAAATGAAAAAAAAGCTAGGGTAGCAATACTTATATCAGACAAAATAGACTTTAAAAAAAAGACTGTAACGAGACAAAGAAGGACATTACATGATGACAAAAGGATTGATCTAAGAAGAAGGTATAACAATTATAAATTTATATGCACCCAGCATAGGAGCACCTAAATACAGAAAGCAAATAGTAACAAACGTAAAGGGAGAAATTGACAGTATCACAATAATAGGGGACTTTTAACATCCCACTTACATCAATGCACAGATCATTGAGAGAGATCAATTAGGAAACACTGGCCTTCAATGACATATTAGAACAAATGGATTTAATAGATATATATACAGAACACTTCATCCAAAAAACAGGAGGATACTCATTCTTTTCAAGTGCCCATGGAACATTCTCCAAGACAGATCACATGCTAGCTTACAAAACAAATCTCAATAAATTTAAGAAGACTGAAATCATATCAAGCATCTTTTCCAACCACAACAGTATGAGACTAGAAATCAATTACAAGAAAAAAACTGCAAAAAAAAACCCATACACACATGGAGTCTAAACAACGAGCTACTAAATAATCAATTGAAAAAATCAAAAAATACCTAGAGACAAATGAAAATGGAAACACAACGACCAAAATCTATAGGATACAGCAAAAGCAGTTCTAAAAGGGAAGTTTATAGCAATACAACTCTACCTCAGAAAACAAGAAAAATCTCACATAAACAATCTAACCTTACACTGAAAGGAACTAGAAAAAGAAGAATAAACAAAACACAAAGTTAGCTGAAGGAAAGAAATAAAAAAGATCAGAGTGGAAATAAATGAAACAGAGACTAAAAACAATAGAAAAGATCAATGAAACTAAGAGCTGGTTCTTTGAAAAGAAACAAAATGGATAAATCTTTAGCTAGAGTCATCAAGAAAAAAAGAGAAAGTACTGAAATCAATAAAATCAGAAAAGAAAGAGAACTTACAACAAACACCACAGAAATACAAAGAATCATAAGAGATTACTACAAACAGTTATGTCAGTAAAATGGACAACCTAGAAAAAAAATGGATAAATCCTTAGAAATGGACAATTTCCCAAGATTGAATCAGAAAGAAGTAGAAAATATGAAGAGTCATTATCAGAATTGAAACTGAATCAGTAACTTTAAAACTCTCAACAAACAAAATTGAAGAATAGAAATCATAATATCATCTCAATAGATGCAGAAAAAGCTTTAGACAAAATTCAACATCCATTTATGATAAAAACTCTCAATAAGTGAGTACAGAAGGAACACACCTCAACATAATAAAGGCCATATATGACAAACCCTCAGCTTAATGGTGAAAAGCTGAAAGTATTTACTCCAAGATTAGGAACAAGACAAGGATGCCCACTCTTGCCACTTTTATTCAACATAGTAGCAGCAGTTCTAGTCACAGCAATCGGACAAGAAAAAGAAATAAAAGGAATTCAAATTGGAAAGGAAGAAGTAAAACTGTCACTGTTTGCAGATGACATGATACTATCTGTAGAAAATCTAAAGATGCTATTAAAAAAAACTTAGAATAAATAAATTCAGTAAAGTTGCAGGATGCAAAATACAGAAAACTGTTGCATTTCTATACACTAATAATAATCAGAAAGAGAAATTAAGAAAACTATCTCATTTACAATTGTATCAAAAAGAAAAAAATACCAAGGAATAAATCTAAAACGTAAAAGACCTGTACTGGGAAAACTATATGACATTAATGAAAGGAACTAAAGATGACACAAACAAATGAACAGATATACCATGCTCATGGATTAGAAGAAGCAATACTGTTTAAATGTCCTAACTACACAAAGCAGTCTAAGATTCAAGACAATCCATATCAAAATATCAGTGGTATTTTTCACAGAACCAGAACAAATAATCCTAAAATTTGTATGAAACCTCAAAAGACCCTCAACAGCCAAAGCAATCTTGAGAAAGAACAAAGCGGGAGGTATCATGCTCCCAAACTGAAACTATACTACAAAGCTATAGTAATCAAAACAGTATGACATGGCACAAAAACAGATACATTGATCAATGGAGCAGAATAGAGAGCCCAGAAGTAAAGCCAGGTTTATATGGCCAATTAATCTACAACAAAGGAGGCAAGAATATACAATGGGGGAAAGACAGCCTCTTCAATAAATGGTGTTGGGAAAAACTAGACAGCTGCATGCAAAAGAATCAAACTGGACCACTTTCTCACACCATATACAAAAATAAATTCAAAATGGATTAAAGACTTAAATGCAAGACCTGAAACCATGAAACTCCTGGAAGAAAACATAGGCAGTACCATCTTTGATACTGATCTTATCAATATTTTTTTTGGATCTATCTCTTCAGGCAAGGGAAACAAAAGCAAAAATAAACAAATGGGACTACAACAAACTAAAAAGCTTTTGCACAGCAAAGGAAACTATCAACAAAACAAAAAGGCAGCCTACTGAATGGGAGAAGATATTTGCAAATGATATATCTGATAAGGAGTAAATATCCAAAATGTACAAAGAACTCATATAAATCAACATCAAAAAAACAAACAACCCTATCAAAAATTGGGTCGAGGGCTTCCCTGGTGGCGCAGTGGTTGAGTCCGCCTGCCGATGCAGGGGACATGGGTTCGTGCCCCGGTCCGGGAAGATCCCACATGCCACGGAGCAGCTAGGCCGGTGAGCCATGGCCGCTGAGCCTGCACATCTGGAGCCTGTGCTCCACAACGGGAGAGGCCACAACGGGGAGAGGCCCGCGTACTGCCAAAAAAAAAAAAAAAAAATTGGGCCGAGAACCTGAATAGACATTTTTCTGAAGAAGACATAAATATGGCCAATAGACACATGAAAAGATGCCCAACATCACTAATCATTAGGGAAATGCAAGTCTAAACCACGAGATGTCTCCTCACACCTGTCAGAATGGCTATCATCAAAAAGACAACAAATAACAAGTGCTGGTGAGCATGTTTAGAAAAGGGAACCCTCTTAAAATGTTGATGGGAATATAAATTGGTGCAGCCACTATGGAAAATAATATGGTGGCTCCTCAAAAAGACTAAAAATAGAATTTCCATATGATTCAGTAATTTCTGGGTATTTACCCAAAGAAAACAAAAACACTAATTTGAAAAGATACATGCACCCCAATGTTCACAGCAGCATTATTAACAATAGCCAAGATATGGAAGCAACCTAAGTGTCTATCAATAGAAGAATGGATAAAGAAGATGTGGCATACATAAACATATAACAGAATATTACTCAGCCATAAAAAAAAAAATCTTTCCATTTGCAGCAACATGGATGAATCCAGAGAGCATTATGCTAAGTGAAATAAGTCAGACAGAGAGAGACAAATACCATATGATCTCACTTTATATGTGGAATCTAAAACACAAAACAAAAAAAGCCAAAATGAAAACAGATTCACAGATACAGAGAACAAATGGGTGGTTGCCAGAGGGGAGAGGGTGAGGTGAGGCAAAATAGGTGAAGGGGATTAAGACGTACGAACATCCAGTTATAGAATAAATAAGGCACAGGAATGTAATATAAGGAATATGGTCAATAATACTGTAATAACTTTGTATGGGGCAGATGGTTACGAGACTTATCATGGTGAATATTTCATAATGTATGCAAATGTCAAATCTCTATGTGGTACACCTGAATCTAACATAATATTGTACATCTACTATATTTCAATTTTTTAAAAAAGACCTCATAGTGGACAAAATAACTGCAGATGTGGTGGAAATAGCAAGAGAACTTTAATTAGAAGCAGACCCTGAAGATGGCACTGAATTGCTCAATCTCATGATAAAACTTTAACGGATAAGGATACACTTCTTATGGATGAGCAAAGAAAGTGGTTTCTTGAGATGGAATCTACTCCTAGTGAAGACTGCTGAAATGACAACATAGGATTTAGAATATTTCATTAAACTTAGTTGACAAAGCAGCAGCAGAGGTTGAGAAGACTGACTCCAATTTTGAAAAAAGTTCTACTGTGGGTAAAATGCTATCAAACAGCATTGCAGTCTCACTCACTTCTCTCCGAGTGGGACCCTGTCCGGACAGTTTGTGTAAAAGCTTCTATACTTGTCTATACTTGCTTCTATACTTGTCTATACTTGTATAAATCCTTTGCTAATCTTTACTTGGTGTTGGTGATTCTTGGGTGTCCTTGGTTGGGACACGGGTCGCATTTACTGGGGAACTCGACCCCAGGCGTGTGGCTCCCGGACGGCAACATTTGGGGGCTCGTCCGGGATCGGACAGTGGAGGTTAAAGATCTGAAACAGGGTCCCTCCTCCGAAGCCACCACCTGCTCCTTCTTTGGCCTGGAGACTTAGTCTGGGTAAAGAAGCATAACCCCCAGACATTGGAGACTAGGTGGACTGGACCTCATCTGATTGTGTTGAGTACCCCGACTGCTGTTAAAGTCGACAGTGTCCGTACTTGGATTCATCATAGCAGAATAAAGAGAGACTACACCACAGAGGAACCAGAAGAGGACTCCACAGAATGGAAAGCACAGGCTCACCCGCAGGACCCCCTAAAGCTGCGCATTATTCGCAAGTGATTTTGGGCTGGGTTCCTATGTTGCTCTGGGTGGGACAACGGGGGCAAATGGGAGGATATCCTTTTACGTGGACACTAACAGACGGATTGACTGGGCAAACTTTAGCCCAAAACGAAACATACCTCCTGAATATGGAAGACCAGGAATCAAGGATCTGATTAGTTCCTAGAAAAAGGGGGGAATGTGACGAAAGAAATGGAAGAACAGCTTCAGGGCTAACAGCACATTTTGGCTTCTGTAAGAAACTTGCTTGCTTGCTTGGGGCTGGAAGAACCGGGTTCCTGATCGGCTGATTCAAAATTAAACAGCTCCCTCCCGCCTTGGGGACTTCCCGCCCTGTGAAGGGTATAGGTGTGGCTGCCGGACCGCAACACTCCTGTCCAGCCCCACTGGCTTCCTTACTATTCCTCAAACATGCCAAGCACAGTCGTGCCTCAGGGCCTTTGCACATACTATTCCTTCTGCTTCAGAACACACCCTCCCACCGATCTCCACTCTCCCAGAACACACCACACACCCTCATACGCCATCTCCACTCTCCCACATATCCAATGGCTTGTTTCTCACTTCAAGGCTCTGCTCAATCGACATCTTCATAGAGGGGACTTCCCTGATCACCTACCACATTCCCTCACCTCTTCATCTTCTTTTGTTATTCTCCAAAGCATTTACCACCACTTGACACCCCATGTATTGACTTATTTATTCACCTCTCTCCCCCACTGGAATGTAAAGTATGTAAGGGCAAGAACTTTGTTCTATTCCTACTTCCTAGAACAGTGCCTTCAACTTAGAAGGTGTTATACAAATATTTGCTGAAAATGAATGTATGAATTCTTTGCCCTTTCACACTACCCTCTAGTCACACCAGAGGCTGCCCCTCCAGAGCACAAGTTCAAGCCCTGTGCCTTTTGCACCTGTTCCCAATTCCTGGGCTGTCCTTTCCTCATTCTGGCAAAATCCTCTTCCTCCAAGCCCAGCTCGAACGCTGTCCCATCAGTCAGGCCTTCCTCAATTTCTCCTCTATATGCTGCACTTGATTCTTTTATCATAATTAACCCACTTATAGTCACTACATGTTTATCTTCCAAGATAACTGTAAGTTGCTACTGAACGAAGACTTCTACTCACCTCTGTATCCCCGTGCCCTAGGAACAAACGTATAAGGCTCTCAGTGTTCACTGAAACAATTTATTTTCTGAGGCTCTACCAATTCTAGTGAGTGGACAGTACAGTCTCCTCCTCATTATCAGTGAGCCTGGCATCTGTGGGAGCAGCTTAGAGCAGAGGAAGTCACCAATGGATCATAACTAAGGTCCTGAGACTGCAATGGCAGAGAGCATGGTGAAGTTAGCCCACTGCATGCAGAAGACCCTCAGAGAAGTCAGCATATGCAATGGACTACACTTGGTATAACATGTGAACAATCAAGGTTTACAAACGTGTTCTCATGCACTTGTAAGGATCTTCTAGCCCACGCGGAACAGACAGAACACACACAAAGGAGCCTGGAGGAAGTGAGCAGGCCGGCAGCTGCACCCTAACATCTTAAGAGGTAACATTTCTGTGACTACAGTTTACACAAGTCAGATAATTTGCCTCCTTTCTAGACACCCTGGTGATCACAGGACAGGCCAAGCCCCTCAAGTTTTACAGCTAAAGTACAGGGAAGATCTGTGAATAGGGCTTAAGATATTTAAGAGCTAGTACCTGCATT
>NW_006792744.1:0-397 GCF_000442215.2 Lipotes vexillifer
TCTGAATGCATTCCTCAGAATAAAGGGAGATTTCTATTGAAGTGTCATTGGCATTCATATATCTGGAAACTTTAATTGGAGTAACTATTATTTATACTTATTTGTAACCAAACCACAATAGTCATTGTTTACAAGGTTAGAGTTCAAATCACTTTATGAAGAAATGCCACAGAAATACAAGTTTCTAAACTATACTTCATGTAGGCACATGTCTATGTATGCTTGGAAATATGAGAGAAGTAGTTTGCATGTAAATCCTGATATTTCTATGATTGAAATGAAAAACAAATTATTTTTGGTAAAGAAGGCAAAAGAATCAGAGTGGTATTCATTCTTCTAAAAATATGTTTAAAATATTTACAAGTCCTTCATCAGATTTATGTTTTATGAATATTTT
>NW_006792745.1:0-243 GCF_000442215.2 Lipotes vexillifer
ACGGGCCCAGCTGCTCCGCGGCATGTGGGATCCTCCCGGACCAGGGCACGAACCCATGTCCCCCGCACCGGTAGGCAGACTCTCAACCACTGCGCCAACAGGGAAGCCCACATGACTCCTTTTGAATTACGATCTTCTCAGGGTATGTGCCCAGTAGTGGGATTGCTGGGTCATATGGAAATTCTATTTGTAGTTTCTTAAGGAACCTCCATACTGTTCTCCATAGTGGCTGTACCAATTCAC
>NW_006792746.1:0-656 GCF_000442215.2 Lipotes vexillifer
TTTAAATTAAACCTGTACTGCACCTAGCAAAATGCACATATATTATGAATAAGATGTAGAAAGTGGCAGGCCAGAGGGAAGAGAGGAAGAGGCAGAAATCATGTTTCTCAGGTAAGTCATCTTGCCCTAACTCCAAACACAAAATTTATTATTAGCGACAACAGGGATACTGTTGGGTGATATGACACAAGAGCTATGAATTTTCTAAAATTCCAAGGAGGGCCTTCTCTAAATCATTCTGCCTGAGAAAATCTTCACTTAACGTTTTATATATATATATGTATATATATATGTATATATATGTGTATGTATATATATATATATATATATATATATATATATATATACATACACATATATATACATATATATATACATATATATATATAAAACGTTAAGTGAAGATTTTCTCAGGCAGAATGATTTAGAGAAGGCCCTCCTTGGAATTTTAGAAAATTCATAGCTCTTGTGTCATATCACCCAACAGTATCCCTGTTGTCGCTAATAATAAATTTTGTGTTTGGAGTTAGGGCAAGATGACTTACCTGAGAAACATGATTTCTGCCTCTTCCTCTCTTCCCTCTGGCCTGCCACTTTCTACATCTTATTCATAATATATGTGCATTTTGCTAGGTGCAGTACAGGTTTAATTTAAA
>NW_006792747.1:0-2161 GCF_000442215.2 Lipotes vexillifer
GGGGGGGGGTGTATATCAAGAAGTGGAATTGCTGGGTCATATGGTATCTTTGTTTTTAATTTTTTGAGAAATAAACTTTTAAATTAAAAGACAAACTACATGTTACATTCCTGTGGGAAAGAGAATTTCTACTATACTCCAAATATTAACACTGATTGACTAAATGATGGGATTATGAGTGAATGAAGTCTACTGTCTCCCTTTTGGCTTATTATAATTTCCAAATTTTCTACAGTGAACATTATTATGGTACTTAGACAATGAAAACATGTATAAAGCTTTTTGATGCTATTACCTTTTCTTGTGAATGTGTCACAACAAAGGCTTGAAAATTCCTGGTCCCTAAATATTAGGGCAAGTGCTATGGTCTGAATGTTTGTTTCCCCCAAATTCATATGATGAAATCTAACTCTCAAGGTGACGGTATAAGGAGGGGGACCTTTGGGAGGTGATTAGGTCATGAGGGCAGAGCTCTCATAAACGGGATTAGTACCATTATAAAGAGGCCTGAAACGTGAGGATACAAGAAGTTTGCAACCCGGAAGAGGGCCCTCACTTGACCAAACTGGTACTCTCATCTCCCAGCCCCTACAGCTGTGAGAAATAAATGTTTGTTGTTCACAAGCCACCCAGTCTGTGGTACTTTGTTATAGCAGTTCAAGTGGACTAAGACAGCAAGTACAACTTTCTCCATGAGCGTGGGCAAAGCTGTAACCCACTAACTTTTTGTTGTTGTTGTTTTAATTTAAAGACAAACATAAATTTAAGATTTTTTTTAGTGGCTGCAAATAAGGATGATAGCTAGGTACAAGGAAGATTTCTCTGGTGGTTTGGCTATGACACAGGAGGCAAAATCCTGTGTGGTGAGTAATACTACTAATTTTTCCAGGGAAAAGTACTAAGATTCACTAAAGTATGCCTAGTCCAGAGAATCTGCCCTCAATTATCAGAGTCACTACTAATACCCGTAAACTACATGGGGCCACATAACGATAAGCAGTTGAACTCTAGTTATATTTATTAAGATTTCCAAAAATATCCATATGATAGGACCTGAGGCCTTTACTTTTGAAATTTAGTGTATGTAATTAACTAATAGCCATAAAATGGGTTATCAAAGATCATCATTTCGTGTGGTACATAAGAATAAGAAATTTGAGAGCAGAAGGGAAGTAAATACCAAAGAGAAGAGAATACCAAAGCAAGAAAAAAAAATATTGGGGGGAGGGGTAACTAGAGAGAGGAATGGGGAGAGAAGGGGAGAAACAGAAAGACAGGTTGAAATGTGGAGAAAGAAACTAATTTGTGTGTGGGACAGTCAAAACACCATCATAGCTGGAGGACCTCTCAAGGTCCCTTCACAAACTACAACTCTAAACAAAACTTAAATTTGAACTCAAGCTCTCAGTTAAAATGAGTTAAATGACCTCAGCTACCAGTTAATAAAATCATAAATTCACTTACTTAAAACTTCTCAATTTCAGAAATATTAGTTACAATACTCTAAATCGAAAGTTTTGATCATTTAATAACAGAAGAAATCTTAGTAATGTAATGCATCAACTGTTAGCATACACCTGAAAAGGAAACTACTTTAACAGCTTATAATTTGTTTACACATACAGGCACACTTTGCTTTTATTGTGCTTCACTTTATTGCACTTTGCAGGTATTGGGGTTTTTTACAAATTGAAGGTTTGCTGCAACGCTGTGCTGAGCAAGTCTAAGGGTGCCATTTTTCCAACAGCATTCTCACTTCATGTCTCTGTGTCATATTTTGGTAATTCTTGCAATATTCCAAACTTTTTCATTATTATTCTATTTGTTATGGTGATCTGTGACCTTTGATGTTACTACTGTAATTGTTACAGGGAGCCATGAACTGTGCCTATGTAAGACAACAATCAATCAATAAATGTTATGTGTTCTGACTGTTCCACCAACCTGGCATTCTCCGTCTCTCTACCTCTTCTCAGGCATCCCTACTCCTTATTCCCTGAGACACAAAAATACTGAAATTAGGCAAATTAATAACCCTACAATGGCTTCTAAGTGTTCAAGTGAATGGAAGAGTTGCATGTCTCTCACTTTAAATCAAAAGCTAGAAATAATTAAGCTTAGTGAGGAAGGCACGTTGAAAGCTGAGACAGGCTGAAAGCTA